>NC_091305.1:37649380-37666880 GCF_038502225.1 Cherax quadricarinatus
CTACTAGGCCCTCTCTCTCCCCGCTCCATGAGCTTTATCAAACCTCGTCTTAAAACTGTGTATGGTTCCTGCCTCCACTACGTCATTTTCTAGGCTATTCCACTGCCTTACAACTCTATGACTGAAGAAATACTTCCTACTATCTCTCTGACTCATTTGTGTCTTCAACTTCCAATTGTGGCCTCTTGTTTCTGTGTCCCCTCCCTGGAACATCCTGTCCTTGTCCACCTTGTCCATGTGTGTGTGTGTGTGTGTGTGTGTGTGTGTGTGTGTGTGTGTGTGTGTGTGTGTGTGTGTGTGTGTGTGTGTGTGTTCGTGTGTGTGTGTATGTTTGTGTGTGTGATTAATATCAAGCGGGGACCTTCTCCCCCAGGTACACGGATCAATAATCTCCAGGGAGGGAGGGAGAGGTCCTCAGGCACGGCCAGGGAGGGAAAGAGAGGGCCTCTCAAGCCTCTAGGGAGGGAAGGAGCAGGTCTCTCACACTTCTAGGGCTAGAAGGAGAGGGTCTCTCGAACCTCTAGGAAGGGAAGAGAGGTCTTCAAGCATCTCTAAGGAGAGAGGGGAGGAGGGAGAGGTCTTCAAGCATCTCTATGGAGAGAGGGGAGGAGGGAGAGGTCTTCAAGCATCTCTAAGGAGAGAGGGGAGGAGGGAGAGGTCTTCAAGCATCTCTATGGAGAGAGGGGAGGAGGGAGAGGTCTTCAAGCATCTCTAAGGAGAGAGGGGAGGAGGGAGAGGTCTTCAAGCATCTCTTGGTAGCGAGAAAAGGAAAGAGGCTTTCACGCTCCTCTATGGAGAGAGAACTTCCCTCACCTCCTGAGAGGGAGGAAGGTAACGAGGGAGATTGTCTCTCACCTCCAGAGAGGGAGGTAGGGAGGGAGGAAGAGAGGAACTGGACGAGAATATATAGGTCAGCCAGCGAGAGATAGTGCAGACGTGCTTACCTGAAACTTACCTGTAAATGGTTCCACGAGTTATTGCTCTGCCCAGTCCGGTCTCAGACCAGACCTCACGGTTGATGGCCTGATCAATCAGGCTGCTGGTGCTGGCCTCACGCTGTCTGTTGTAGACACTACGGCCCGGGTGATAATGAACAGACTTGAGAAAATTATCAACTTTCTTTTGAAGTCCGCGGGCGGTGTAACGGTAATTGCTATTATGTATAAAATAATAAAGGCAGGGCGTTGAAAAATTTTGGTTCCTTTATACAGTGTGAGTTCTCTTGGAGTACTCATTCTTGGAGTACTCATTCTTGGAGTACTCATTCTTGGAGTACTCATTCTTGGAGTACTCATTCTTGGAGTACTCATTCTTGGAGTACTCATTCTTGGAGTACTCATTCTTGGAGTACTCATTCTTGGAGTACTCGTTCTTGGATTACTCATTCTTGGAGTACTCATTCTTGGAGTACTCATTCTTGGAGTACTCATTCTTGGAGTACTCATTCTTGGAGTACTCATTCTTGGAGTACTCATTCTTGGAGTACTCATTCTTGGAGTACTCATTCTTGGAGTACTCATTCTTGGAGTACTCATTCTTGGAGTACTCATTCTTGGAGTACTCATTCTTGGAGTACTCATTCGGAGGATTCACGCTGTCTGCCAACCCTTTTTCTTTCATAGGTACATATCTGGGACCAATCTGTGCTGAATCTCTAGGTATAAATTATAATTAATTTTTTCTAGAATACACTGAGGAAAACAAAGTTAGAGAGACTTCAGGCATATTCTATAAGTGATTGACAACTTTAAGGGGCAACGAGTACTCTGTGCATTCTCGAGATCTGCAATTTTGACTGCCTTAATTGAGGAGTCTGTAAGTGAACGGTATAGTTTCACTCTAGCCAGATCAAGTGGTCTGAAGAGCATCATCCTTTGTTCTGAAGGTTCTTGTTATCCAGATTGTCATTTCCTTAGCAGCTATGATAATGACACTGTTGTGATAAGTGAATGAAAAATTTTCTGACATTATCAGTCATAAATCCTACACATAAATCTTTCCGCTCCACTGAGTGGTTGGAATTTATGTTATATTAGACTAGTTCGCATTTAAATAAAATTTTCAGTTGTGGAGTAACTGATATGTCCTGGATGTCCACCATATTGTTTGTTATGGCTAACTGGAAGACCAGGTTAATATTAACTTGGAAGTTTGTTGTGTCAATATATGCAACTCATATACAAATTCTAGTATTGCATGCACCGAAGAACAGAGTTTTCACCGCGGCAGCCTCCGGCTTCACTGTGTTTTCTATTACTCTGAGTTCTATTTGCTAGGAAGTTAAAGAACTATCTACCCATTTTTTCACTTATACCCTTAGCACGTATTTTGTGCGCAGTCACATCGTGGTGCAGTTGTCGAATGCTTTTGCAAAATCATTGTACACTACATCAGCATTTAGCTTATCTTCCAGAACACCCAGGACCGAGTCGTAATGCTCTACGAACTGTAAAAGCAGGAGCGACCTGCTGTAAACCAATGTAGCTCTGGATTGTGCAAATGTTGTGATTCCATGTGACTGGCTATCTTGTTTCTTAAGACTCGTTCAAAGATTATGATAATGTGCGCTAAAAGAACTGAATCTAATGAAACTGGAGAGAGAGAAGAACCAGTAATGATGTGATAAAAACATACACAAAAGTCAAGGGAAATGATAATGTAGACAAGGAGGATGTTTGAGAGGCAGAAGCTGGAACCCAGGAAACATTGCTGGAAGTTAAAGACAAAGATGAGCCAGTGGGATGTCAGGAAGTATTTCTTCAGTCTCAGGGTGGAAGAGAAGTGGAATGTTCTCGGTGATCAAGTGGTGCAGGGAGGCTCCATGTATACAGATTTAACATCAGATATGATCAGACCCATGAAGGTAGGAGGGATTCTGGCAAGTGGCAACCACATTACGTGAGTACACACACACACACACACGCGCACACACACACACACACACACACACACACACACACACACACACACACACACACACACACACACACACACACACACCTTCAACTTCCCCGTTACCTATCATGAGAGAGTTGGAGTTTAGCACATAGTAATCTCCCTCCCCCTCCCTCCCTATAATATTATTCTCATTCTCCCTCACCCCCCTCCCTCTCACCCTCTCTCCCTCCCACACTCCCTCCCTCCCTAACTCATTTCTTCGCTCCCTCCCTCATTCAGTCCCTTCCTCCTTCCCTCCCTCACTCCGTCCTTCACTCCCTCCCTCACTCCCTCCCTCCCTCACTCCGTCCTTCACACCCTCCTTCATTCCCTCCCTCACTCAGTACTTCACTCCTTCTTTCCATCTTCTGTTGCTTCAACATACAAACCCTTGCTAGTTCATTATTTACCAACGAAGCAAGGAAGGTGAAAGCCTGGCACTCTGAATTATGGGGAGCCGGGAGCATCGACTCGAACCCTACAAGCACAATTAGGTAAGTTCAACTAGGTGAGTATAGATGGGTAAATACAGTTAGGAAAGTACAATTAGGTGAGTAAAGATGGGTGAGTACAATTAGGTGAGTACAACTAGGTGAATAAAGATGGGTGACTATGGATGGGTGAGTACAACCAGGTAAGTGGAACTAGTGGAGCACAACTAAGAGATAACTGCGTGAGAACAGCAGGGTGAGAACAGCAGGGTGAGAACAGGGTGAGAACAACTGGGTGAGAACAGGGTGAGAAAAACTGGGCGAGAACAACTGGATGAGAATAACTGGGTGAGAACAACTGGGTAAGAACAGGGTGAGAAAAACTGGGCGAGAACAACTGGATGAGAACTGCGTGAGAACAGCAGGGTGAGAACAACTGGGTGAGAACAACTGGGTGAGAATAACTGGGTGAGAAAAAATGGGTGAGAACAAATGAGTGAGAACTACTGGATGAGAACAACTGTGTGAAAACTGGGTGAGAACAAATGGATAAGAACTGGATGAGAACAACTGGATGAAAACAACTGGGTGAGAACAACTGGGTGAGAACAACTGTGAGAGAACAAGTGGGTGAGAACAACTGGGTGAGAAATGGGTGAGAAAAACTGAGTGAGAACAACTGTGTGAGAACAATTAGGAGAACTGGGTGAGAACAACTGTATAAGTACAATTGAGTTAGAATAACTGGGAGAAAACTGGGTGAGAAAACTGGGTGAGAACAATTGGGTGAGAACAACTGGTTGAGAACAACTGGTTGAGAACTGGATGAGAACAATTGGGTGAGAACAACTGGATGAGAAATGAATGAGAACAGGCAGATGAGAACAATTGGGCGAAAACAGCTACGTGATTACAACTAAGCGAGTACAGATAGGTGAGTACAGCTAGGTGAGTACAGCTAGGTGAGTACAGCTAGGTAAGCTCAAGCTGGTTAGTACATCAAGACATACTCAATTATCTCATACTCACTTAGGTGTACTCAGTTATCTCGTACTCACTTAGATGTACTCAGTTATTTCATACTCACCTAGTTATCTCGTGCTCATCTAAATTTACTCACTTAGAACTACTCACCTAGATGTGCTCAGTTATCTCGTACTCACCTAGATGTACTCAGTTATCTCGTACTCACCTAGATGTACTCAGTTATCTCGTACTCACCTAGATGTGCTCAGTTATCTCGTACTCACCTAGATGTGCTCAGTTATCTCGTACTCACCTAGATGTGCTCAGTTATCTCGTACTCACCTAGATGTGCTCAGTTATCTCGTACTCACCTAGATGTGCTCAGTTATCTCGTACTCACCTAGATGTACTCAGTTATCTCGTACTCACCTAGATGTGCTCAGTTATCTCGTACTCACCTAGATGTGCTCAGTTATCTCGTACTCACCTAGATGTGCTCAGTTATCTCGTACTCACCTAGATGTACTCAGTTATCTCGTACTCACCTAGATGTGCTCAGTTATCTCGTACTCACCTAGATGTACTCAGTTATCTCGTACTCACCTAGATGTACTCACCCAGTAGTAATGCAGCATCATCTGGCACTCGTGGCACAAGACAGTTCCATTATGCTTAATAAACCAGGTTCATTAAGGCTGAGAGACTGGAGGTGCCAGTACAACCAAGCTCTGATCTGTGTGTGTGTGTCTGCTGGACGCTGGCAGCAACAGCCTGGATTGGTCATGTCGTCAAGAGAGAAGCCTTCTCTCGTGGCGGGCTGTGGAGGAAGAAGCGGTCACATGCATGTCACAGCTGATAAACACTGTTCAACACAACCTGAAGATCAATATCATTGGATTACTGACACACAGTACCGACAACTTAATGAATAAGTCACTAGTGCAGTACCTGAATATCTTTAATGGTCAGTACAGCAGCCCAGGTGTTGCACATGTGTCTTATTCAACAAGCTAAGGTCTGAGGTTGCCTGCTGACTTGCCTAATTCAACAGTACTGAGACGATCACAGGTACAATTACCTCCTCTTCCTCTTCCTCTCTCTCCGAAATGTTTTGTTCTTAGGAATGATCTTAGAGCGAAACGTCTAAATAAAATTCTCCATCTAATATTTGGTTATATTTACATAATCGTTAGCGTTTTTTGCTACTGAACAGTTTATCCCCTTTCACTTTTTTTCCTCCTCTACCTGTTATGTACCTATTGTTGAGTCCAGAGGGTCATCGCCCTTGCCGCCCCATCCCACAAGAGGCTTTCTGGTTGATGGCCTGATCAATCAGGTTGTTGATGCGACCTGTACACAGTCCAGCGTAAGCACCGGAAAACGACTAGAGAATTTAGGAGTCATTTATTTTGATAAAGGTTGTGAGGTCTGTTTGTAGCTCCTCGGATACACATCCTACATATTAAGTTGACATTGATAATAACAGTATCCAAGATCAATTTTAGATATAATTGCGCTTACCTACAAGGAGCGAGAACCAACAGCCTGGCCAGTCTGGCATTGCTAAAGGTGTAATAACTGTGGCCACACTTAAATATTTAGACATAAGAAACTGAAGATGGCCTCAATAAAATATTATGGTAGCGTGTAAACTTACCTAAAATAACCAACACGGGCTTGTCACTGTGTAAACTACACATGAGGCTTTTCACGGCTTGAAGAACAGTGCTATACAGAACTCATAAATGAAGCATATTTCGGCTACTGTATGATCATCCGGGAAAGGATTACCCATAAGAATCTTAATGAATGCAACAGGAACAGTGCAGAGTGCGGCTAAAGTGTCTATTGCGGATAAACAACAGCGTTGAAGATCTGATGTGAACTAGGAGAAACACTTGCAATTTATGACAGGGAAACAAGTATTCCAATTTCTTCAATAAAAATGTTAAATTAGGACCAAACGCAGCCCAAAACTAGTTAAAGCCTTTCACTAAGAAACGCCGGCGGGGAAAAGTTAAAGCCAATCTGAAGAGGCATTCTCTAATTTTCTCACAGAGATCAATATCCCAAAATACACCGGCACTAAATTTGAAGCCACTCAGGAGTTGCATGTTATTTAAGTTAAAATTTAGAAGCCAGTAGAATGAGGCATTTACAAATTGCATGAACCCAGCATTTCAAATTTCCCGTTTTCTTGTATAAAAGTTACAAATCGAGACCTACAAATCGTAAATCATCCAAACTTTTGTTCGAAGATTGACCAACATTTAAGGTTGAAGGCTTACCAAGAGAGTCATTCTTTAGTTACTTCATGGAAGTCAATTTGATCAATAAAATTTGCAAGTTAAAACTGACTCAGTGTAAAACCAAGACGTAAATTATTTTGAGAAAAACACAGCACTAGAAGTGTGAAGTCGACCAGACGACGCATTCTCGTTACTGCATAGAATTCAAGAATTAAAAGTATATTACTTCAATAACAGCCTGAAAACACTTTTGATCTCTTACGTATGATGAATTAGCCCCCCAGAATTATTGATGTCATTCAGAAGAGGCAAATCAAATTATTTGATGGTAAATAGTCAATTCTTTACCGTGTTTCTTATTCAACAAAATAGCGCCAACACATTCCACTAACAATATCACTCTCCTTCTAAGTAGGATACACCAGTGTGTAAAGGGTAAAGTTATGGTATAGAAACCCACATCGGGAATAGTGTAGAGTATAGAAAATTGACCAGAAGATAAATGCACTTGTGAACTGCTGCCTGAACATTCGTCCAGTTACAGTGCCCCAGGGTTAAAAATTTAGGAAACGTCATAAAATCTTATTTTTTCAATATTTCTCAGTTTTCTTCTCAGAGTTATATTCTTTTCTAAAAATCTTTACAATTCTATATGAGATATGCTTTATTTTTTAAAAATCTACTTAGATAATTTCTCTAATGATACCTGCAAATTGGCCCCTATAACTCTCAAATTCATTACAAAAGCACCTAGCATTTACATGCACCTGCTTTTAGTGTTTGAAGACGATCTCAAGATGGAAGTAACACACCGAAATTAATTTAGCTAATATAATTGGCAAATTACATTTTACAGCACTCAAAGTGAATGGGAAGCTTTCTCTTAGTATACCTCTCGTGATTTTTTCAAAATATTAACACTGACACATTTGATAAGACGGAAAACACCTCACAAGTTTAGCCTTCAGTGCTACAAATTTAAAAATTGGCTGACATTGTTAGAAACCTTAGAATCGTTGGATTCAGATCAGTTACTGGAGACTGTCTTTTCTGATAACCTTCAAGCTATAGCTTAATTATTGAGCTGATGCATCACAATTTATTTAAAAATGGGTAATTGAGACCAGTGTCTGCCAGTAATAATGCAAACCTTGCATGCAACAAAACTCCCCAGTAATAAAAGTTTGCATCCGTTTAACTAAGACTTTCTCGAGTTATCGCCTGGATTCAATCGATTTCAAACTAGGTGAGTACAAATAGGAAGCGCGTCTGTCTGGCGCTCAGCAGACGGAGGATCAAGCCTCCACGTCATGCGCTGAATGATCCCCATGGATTTAGCGCTTAACATAAATTATAAAAAAAAAAATTCAAGTGTTTTTTTTTTTAAATTAATTTAGTATACTGACACATTTTCTCCAACGCAAAATAAACTTACTGAGTCCACACGATGCATCAGCTATTAAATACTCAAGCGGCTCAAAAGAGGTATACCCAATATTTAAAGTTATTTTACTGGGAAAAAATCACATTCTTTTACTGTGGCATAAAACTGACAGATGTGCACCTGGGCACTTCATCTCCACCCTCCTCGATGTATGGTACATCTTTGATTTTTTGAAGTCAAGCAGAAGCTTTTCTTCTTGGAAATGTAGATGATATGAATGAAATGAAAACTAAGATTTTGGGGAAAAAATCAAAGGAAAGGAAAAAGATAAAAAAATTGGCATTCGCTTGAAGGTTATAATAACCTGAACACACACTGCGTAAGGCAAACTGTAAGCATAAATATTTCGTCATTTAAACCCATAAAATGTTAAACAAGTTCCCTCACTAGAGGCACATGACGTCCATATATAAATTCAAAATTAGATCTCTAGTTACATATTCATCAAAAAATATATTAACCAAAATTACGTGAATATATACTTTCACACTATTGCTGCCGAGGAGAGACCTCGACTCCAGAAAATCTTTACAGTAGCGAGTACTGTACAGTATTAAGATGTACACTGAGTACGTATTTCAGTGTACAGTAAATACACTCAGAGTGATAAACAAATTATGCGCCAACTTAATGACCCTGGTGTCGATGGCTTTTAATTAAACCCAATTTATCAATGAACCAAAAATATAACACCTGGAGTTAATACACGAGTTGTGTAATAAGGGATTAAAATATTCTTGACTGTTAGTGTAGAGACGACCGGGAGCTTTATAACCCTAGTGTAGTCAACAGGTTTTTTAATCCCAACAAAGCAGTTCTTGTTGGGAGGGTAGAGGGAACGTACTGGAATAGACCTGTCAGTCCCCAGGGCTGTGACGAGCTGCTATAATCCTACAACACTGATCAGTGAGTTTACACCAGATATTTTTTCAGTCAGGTTGTGATGGGCCATCGGGCCGCCTTGTTGACTAGGTAAACACCACATGAGCCTGGTCCAGTTACGAGCTGCGGGAGTAGAAAAACTCTCGAAACCCGTTGGAGGTAAGATTGTAATAGAGGAATGAAGAGTATTAAGTAACAAGAACGAGGCCTATCACAGCCCTATTGCTCAGAAATAAGATCTTCCGTCAGACTTCAATATTTGGTAGAGTAACAGCAGCAGCATCACCATTACTCCCGTGTCGACACTAGGTCGACTCCCGTCCACTGGCTCCTTGTAAATGATGATGACAGAGTCCAATGATATATTTCTTATGTCAGGTGAGAAATGAGATAGAGAAATGGGGTGAATACTGCGTCTTGAGGTACAGAGTTCGTCAAGGTGGAAGCCTCTGACTTTACAAGATTAACACATACTTGTTATATAAGCAATCAACAGAAAAGCCTGGCCCAAGGCCGGTCTGCGAGGATATAAAATATTCGAAACCGGTCACAGGTATATTATAAGTATACTCAGTGGGTACCAAATGATGGGATGTTGACATCCATGCTCCCACTTTCAAAGTAATTCCTTGTGCATGCATTTCTCATGCTATTACACCAAAATAGCATTAGTTAAATATCTTGTGTGAATCCTAATACCAAACTGCCGACACTAAAGAACAAAACTCACGCTGTAGGGGATAAGCTTCTATTGAGACAACGTTTCGACCTGTGTGGAGCTTTACAAAGAGCGAAAAGTAACCCCAGTAAAACCGTATTTTGCAAATTATATCTTTTTCTCACGACTTTGGTGAAGTTCGTGAATAATATGTTAGTATTCAGCCTGGCTTCCAGTGTCCTAAACCGTGTCACTGTGGTAAAGCGGCTGCGAGAGGCAGGAACGTTCAGCTTTAAACACAGATTGTCCAGGGTTGTGTAAATGTTGTGTTTTCACATCTCTTGCACTCATCCTTCTTTTCATTCTTCTATGGATTATAATGTGTGAAGTTATAGGTATCAGTTAATAAATTTTGTATTGCTAATTGCTTTACTTACACCAATGTGAGGAGAGGTTAAATAATTGAGATTTTCAGTGCTTTCTCTGTATATTTCATGATTTCAAGATTAATCTTCCATGGGGAGCGAGTTCGGAAGTTTCTGGAAGTATTGTTAAATGTATGATATTTGTGGCTATCCTAGTGTGTGTGTGTGTGTGTGTGTGTGTGTGTGTGTGTGTGTGTGTGTGTGTGTGTGTGTGTGTGTGTGTGTGTGTGTGTGTGTGTGTATGCGCAATCGCAAACAAGCGACAAGATTGGAGCTAGAACGTTCCCCTTAACTAATATGTTTGCACTTCCTGCTCAGTTCTGCAGCAGTGCAAGCTCCTGATGATGTGTTGACTGCAACACGAAAGGACTGGAAATATTTATTTACGTACAAACATACCCATTTTTCCTTATTAAACTTTAAAACTCTTTTTTACAACACTGTGAGGGAAGCAGTTCCTGTCTTACACTTCTACATTTAACACTCACATAGTTATCAGCTGTATAATTTACAGGTTATAGTTTACTATCCTATAATTTTAAGGCCTATAATTAAGTGGTCTATCAGCCACGTTTCTTTAGTTTCGACGCCAATAATTTACAATCCTGTTGTTATCAATCCAAAAGTTTACAGTCCTGTAGTTATCAGTCCAATAGTTTGCAGTCCGTTGTTATCAGTCCAGAAGTTTACAGTCCTGTTATCAGTCCAAAAGTTTACAATCCTATAGTTATCATTCCAAGAGTTTATAGATCTATAGTTTACAGAACTTTATATTACAAGTCTAATATATTACAGACAGTAATATCTCTAAGCCAATTAAGTTGAAGAAGCACCGTACTAGTCGTGGAAGCGACGCACTAGTTACAGATGTGACGCACTAGTTACAGAGGCGATTCACTAGTCACAGATGTGACGCAGTAATTACGGAATGACGCTGTTACGCAGTGACATGCGTAAAAAATATTTACATAAAATAACGCTCCATATATAATATCATTTTCCGTGTAGTATACTGAAAGTGGACGTGTATTATTCTCTGAAAGTGAACGAGTTTTATACCTGTCAGTCAGGCAGTGGGCAGGACAGGAGCAGATGAGAGATGTGTTTAGTTGAGTACGAGTCCGGTGGTGACGGGGGTAAAGTTATCATGTTTGGGCGGTAGTTTGAGTAGGTAATTTTGGTAACTTTTTTCGTATATACTATAGGTGTTCGTGTTGAAGTGTTCTAAAGTTTATTTGTAAGGCCCTATTATGCAGAGGCCTGTTTATGCGAGAGTACTGTACGGTGTTTTGCCTGCTGGTAATTAGTCTACTAGACAAGTGAAGACGGGGATGTGTGTCATGGAGCCTCCCTGATGATTTAACTCATTACTAGCAGTGTGCTAGTGAGCTAATGTGAACTGGAGTCTGGTGGTTTTTTGGAGTAGATTGTAAGTTGTATATAAGTTATTATATTTTTATATAGGTGAGTTTTTGTCCTTCCTTCCTAATAATAATTAATATTGTTTATACGAGTACATGCTGGCCCAAGGTTTGCTGTGTATTTCAGGTTAATTTTATAACCCCGAGACAGCAGTGCGAGAAGCCTTTAGGAGCCAGGAACATTTTATTTAAGTTACGACATGAAAGTCGTAACAGAGGCACAAGTTACAGAGGCAACTCACTAGTTACAGATGTGACGCACTAGTTACAGAGGAGACGCACTAGTTACAGAGGTGACGCACTAGTTACAGAGGTAACGCACTGGTTACATAGGTGGCGCACTAGTTACATAGGTGACGCACTGGTTACAGAAGTGGCACCCTAATTACATAGATGACCCACTGTTTACAGATGTGATGCACTAGCTACAGAAGCTTCGCACATCATCAAGGGTGACGTCAGTAAATTAAGTCGTATATTTAATCCAGCTCTTACACACCCTTGTTCTCCCTCTAGGTTAAATACTGTATAGAATTATTAGCGGCTTCCGGTAACACGTACTCGCACACTCCGCACATCTTTTTGCCCATGATAACATCGTTAGATGCTACCGGTAGCACACACGTGCACACTGTTAGCATCCGAGGTTCAGGCTATCAGCGGATATAAGAAATATTTCCGGAGCAAATGAAAAAGTTTTTCATGCGAAAATCTGCATCACTAATTCCGGCAAACCCCAGATCAACCCGCCTCTGATGGTTACGTGGACCAGTGGGCCACCAACAATAATAGCGTGGTTGAACATGAAATCAGCAGAAAAGCCTGGCCCCCTAGACTTCTGAGATTGTAGAAACTGGTCTCTAGATGATAAAATTCATTCAGTACATGATCAAAATAATTCCAGGAAGCACAGAAGACAGTCGTATAACTTGTACCAGTAATTTACATCCCAAAACGTTTACAGTTCTACAACATTATAGTTCCCACACCTTCAGTTTACAGTTCTTTAGTTTACAGTGTCAACATTACAACTCTCGCAAACATCGGTAACGAGTGCAGTAAAAATATTTGTCCATGCTCATCAGTGTAAATATTTGCCAGTCTTACAATAGCTGTTACTAATGCATTATGAGACACAAATATCAAACTAGCACTAGTACAAATGTTTGAGCTCTATCACCAGCCTTCATAATATTTAATGAGAGGATAACGTCAATACAGCCTGAAGGTTACTTGAGACACGGCTCCCACTGCCAGGTCCTCTTCTTGACCACACAGTCAGGCTGTAGGTGGTAGTAGTACGCATTCCAGCAAAAGTTCCATGCTCCCGGTTGATCAGGAACGTACTTGAGGAACTTACAAAGTTCCATCCTGAAGACAACTTGGGATACACTAATATTTTCCACTGTGCGTGAAGTAGACTGCTGAAAAGTCATTACCTTTATTGAGTAATCTTTTAATGTACCATTATAGCATTGCTTTTCATAGTAGGTATTTTGCACAATCTACCGAGCCTCTTGCTTTTGCTGGTAGTGATTTTGGTACTTAAATTTGGAACGAATCTCATCAAAATTTTCCATGTGTAAATTATGACCTATTTTTCTCTCCTGCATCCCAGAGAATACAGTTCAAAAGGCTTCACATGTTCCCAATAATTTAAGTGCTTGATAGATTTTTTGCAAGCAGTGTACGTTCTCTGTACATTGCCTTGTCCTGCGATTTCGGTGCCTTGAGAGGCTGTCAGTAAACCACAATGTTCCAGTCTAGAGAGTACACATGTTTCAAAGTGTTTCAGTATTGGCTTGGTATTTGTTTAAAAGGTTCTAGTTATCCAGCCTCATTTTCCTTACGGTTATGATAATAACTCCGGTGTGATCCATAAACATAAGTTCATTTGATATTATCACTCCTACGTCCCTCAAAATCATCTGCTCTATTAAGTGGTTTGAACTCACTTTTCAGTGCATTAAACTTTTAAATACTTAAAAATATTATATATCTGAAATTTGTCATCATGTTTTCTGTGGTCCACTGGAAGGCTTGATTGATATCAGAATAACAGAGACGGAATGCTGACTGGGATAGGATTAATTATTAAAAAAATTGAAATTAAAGGATCTGGGAATGAACATCAAATTGAAAATGTCGCTGGAGGATCCCATCAACCATATACCTCTGAGAGCACATGATAGAACTGAAGTTGAATGAACCAGATGTGGAAGCTGAGACAAATACGGTTCTAAGAGTAGATATGATAAATCTAGAGAACAAAGACATAATACCGGACGACAAAGCTGAGAGAGAGGGTCATGAACCATGATTCGACCCCAGCAAGCACAAGTCGGTGAGGACACTTGCTGGCGCTGCAGCTGTAATAAGAAAGGTTTAATTTGCAGGCAACAACATTTGCAATCACTCATAGCACAAACCTCGTGAAAACGGCTCTCCAGTGCCACATTTCAGAGCGTTAAGTTAAGTTGTTTCTCGACACAAATGTTGGTCTGTGTAATAATGTTACGTCTGGCACAAGGCAGCTGCCAAATTTCTCTAAATTAAGAGAATAATAGTAAAGATCTTAAATTCCTATTACGCTGTGCATATATATACATATTTATTTAGTTTTGTGTGTATGTGTGCGTGTGTGTGTGTGCGTGTGTGTGTGTGTGTGTGTGTGTGTGTGTGTGTGTGTGTGTGTGTGTGTGTGTGTGTGTGTGTGTGTGTGTGTGTGTGTGTGTGTGTTTGCACATATATGTGGTTGCAGGAGTCGAGTCATAGCTCCTAGCCCTGCATGTTTATTTATGTGTGTGCACGCCCCGCACATTTATTTATGTGTACTCACCTATTTGTGGTTGCAGGAGTCGAGTCATAGCTCCTGGCCCCGCCTCTTCGCTGATTGCTACTAGGTCCTCTCTCTCCCTGCCCCATGAGCTTTATCATACCTCGCCTTTAAACTATGTATGGTTCCCGCCTCCACTACGTCACTTTCTAGGCTATTCCACGGCCTGACTACTCGATGACTGAAGAAATACTTCCTAACATCCCTTTGATTCATTTGAGTCTTCAACTTCCAATTGTGACCTCTTGTGTCTGTGTCCCTTCTCTGGAACATCCCGTCTTTGTCCACCTTGTCTATTCTGTGCAGTATTTTATATGTCGTTATCATGTCTCCCCTGACCCTCCTGTCCTCCAGTATCGTCAGGCCGATTTCCCTCAACCTTTCTTCGTAGGACAATCCCCGTAGCTCTGGGACTAGTCTTGTTGCAAACCTTTGCACTTCCTCTAATTTCTTGACGTGCTTGACTAGGTGTGGATTCCAAACTGGTGCTGCATACTCCAGTATGGGCCTGACGTAAATGGTATACAGAGTCTTGAACGAATCCTTACTGAGGTATCGGAACGCTATCCGTAGGTTTACCAGGCGCCCGTATGTTGCAGCAGTTATCTGATTGATGTGCGCCTCAGGAGATATGCTCGGTGTTATACTCACCCCCAGATCTTTTTCCTTGAGTGAGGTTTGCAGTCTTTGGCCATCTAAACTACATCGTGTCTGCGGTCTTCTTTGCTCTTCCTCAATCTTCATGACTTTGCATTTGGCAGGGTTAAACTCAAGGAGCCAGTTGCTGGACCAGGCTTGTAGCCTGTCAAGGACTCTTTGTAGTCCTGCCTGATCCTCATCCGATTTGATTCTTCTCATTAACTTCGCATCATCTGCAAACAAGGACACTTCTGAGTCTATCCCTTCCGTTATGTCGTTCACTTATACCAAGAACAGCACAGGTCCTAGGACTGACCCCTGTGGAACCCCGCTTGTCACAGGCGCCCACTCTGACACCTCGTCACGTACCATGACTCGTTGTTGCCTCCCTGTCAGGTATTCTCTGATCCATTGCAGTGCCTTTCCTGTTATGTGTGCCTGATCCTCTAGCTTTTGCAGTAACCTCTTGTGAGGAACTGTGTCGAAGGCCTTCTTGCAGTCCAAAAAATGCAGTCGATCCACCCCTCTCTCTCTTGTCTTACTTCTGTCACCTTGTCATAAAACTCTAGTAGGTTTGTGACACAGGATTTTCCTTCCCTTAAACCGTGCTGGTTGTCAATTATACACTTGTTTCTTTCCAGGTGCTCCACCACTCTCCTCCTGATGATCTCCATGACCTTGCATACTATACACGTTAGTGATACAGGTCTGTAGTTTAGTGCCTCATGTCTGTCTCCCTTTTTAAAAATTGGGACTACATTTGCCATCTTCCATACCTCAGGGAGTTGCCCAGTTTCAAATGATGTGTTGAAGATCTTTGTTAATGGCACACACAATATTTCTGCTCCCTCTTTAAGGACCCATGGAGAGATGTTGTCTGGTCCCACCGCCTTTGAGGTGTCAAGTTCGCATAGCAGCTTCTTCACCTCCTCCTTAGTT
The DNA here is from genome assembly GCF_038502225.1 of Cherax quadricarinatus. Lineage (NCBI taxonomy): Eukaryota > Metazoa > Arthropoda > Malacostraca > Decapoda > Parastacidae > Cherax > Cherax quadricarinatus. The sequence goes on from NC_091305.1 coordinate 37,665,208, forward strand.
ATATGTACCTCATCCAGCACTTGCTGGTGTACCCCCCTGTTCTGATTTCCTGGAGTACTACTGGTTTCCACTGTAAATACTTCTTTAAATCTCGTGTTGAGCTCCTGACATACCTCTCGGTCGTTTCTTGTGAATTCTCCATCACACTTCCTCAGTCTGATTACCTGGTCCTTGACTGTTGTTTTCCTCCTGATGTGGCTGTACAACAGCTTCGGGTCAGTCTTGACTTTCGATGCTATGTCATTTTCTTATTGTCGCTGAGCTTCCCTTCTTATCTGTGCATATTCGTTTCTGGCTCTTCGGCTAATCTCTTTATTTTCCTGAGTTCTCTGTCTTCTGTACCTTTTCCATTCTCGTACACCTAGTTTTTGCCTCCCTACACCTTTGGGTGAACCAAGGACTCGTTCTGTTCTTCCCATTATTTCTGTTTCCCTTGGGAACAAACCTCTCCTCTGCCTCCTTGCATTTTGTTGCCACATAGTCCATCATTTCTTGTACTGGTTTTCCTGTCAGTTCCCTCTCCCACTGAATGTCTTGAAGGAAGTTCCTCATGCCTGAGTAGTTCCCCCTTTTGTAGTTTGGTTTTTCCCACCCTATTCCTGCTACTCTCTCCACTTGGAGCTAAACTATGTAGTCGAAGCACAGAACCACATGATCACTAGCTCCCAGGGGCCTTTCATACATGATATCCTCGATGTCTGAACTACTCAAGGTGAATACAAGGTCCAGTTTTGCTGGTTCATCCTCTCCTCTCTCTCTGGTAGTGTCTCTAACATGTTGATGCATGAGGTTTTCCAGTACCACATCCATCATCTTGGCTCTCCATGTTTTGGGACCACCATGGGGTTCCAGGTTTTCCCAGTCATTCTCCTTGTGATTGAAATCACCCATAACTAGTAACTTTGCTCCCCCCATGTGCGCTCTCCTGGCCACCTCGGCTAGTGTGTCGACCATTGCTCTGTTGCTCTCATCGTATTCTTCTCTTGGCCTCCTGCAGTTCTGTGGTGGGTTGTACATTACTTCAATTATCACCTTATGTCCCTCAGACTGGATTGTTCCTACTAAGTAGTCCCTTTCGCCCATGCCATCCATTCCTTCCATTTTCTCAAACCCCCACTGGTTTTTAATGAGCAGTGCAACTCCTCCTCCTCCTCTCCTCCCTCTGTCTTTCCTGAGGATTTGATATCCGGATGGAAAGATTGAATCTGTTATTATTCTGGTGAGTTTTGTTTCTGTGAGTGCTATTATGTCTGGGGATGTCTCCTTGATTCTTCCGTGCCACTCCTCATACTTATTTGTTATTCCATCTGCATTTGTATACCACACCTTCAACTTCTTTTCTAAGACTGATCTGGGAGGTGTATTGGGGTTGGGGAAGTGGGAGACCTGATAAGGAACTATGGGTGGTTGCTGTGGGGGTGGAGTTTGTAATGCAGTGGGTTGGGGCATTGGATGTGGCATGGGTGTTTTGGTTTAGAGTGTTTGGTTGCACTGGAGTTGACCTGGTTGGGAGGCTTCTATAGGAAGTTGTGAGGGAGGCTGTATTTGATCTTCTTCCTGTGTCTGGGATCTCCTGTCTGTCTTCTCCATCCCCTCTCTTTCCTCCTTTCGCCTTTGTACCATCTCTCTCAGTTTCTGCTTTTCTTCTTGTGTTCTGTCGCGGTCAAGATACA
>NC_091305.1:37669380-37681880 GCF_038502225.1 Cherax quadricarinatus
TGAAAAAGTTATCTATCAGCTCTATCAAAACCCCCTGGAGTATCTTGCATATCTTAATCATATTTCTCCTTGTCTTTCTCTCCTCTAAGGACGTCAGATTTCGTTCCTCTAGTCTCTCATAATGAATTCCTTCAGTTCTTGGTCTAACCTTGTTATAAATTTCTAAACCTGGTGATACATACTCCATGATAAGTCCGGACACGTGCAGAGTCCTAAAAGATTATCCACTGAGGTTTCTAATGGCCGTTTCAAAGTCAACTATTCCTGCATATGCTACAGATCGTATGCAGTTTATTCACAACTTTAGCGATATGCTGTACATGATGTACACGATTTTTCAGTGAAATTTGTAGTAATTTCTTACCTTTTAAAACTGTATTCTATCTCTGGTCGTCTGTCACCCTCTTCAATTTACATTACCTTTCACTTATTTGAGTTGAACTCAAATAACCATTTATTTGATCATTCTCTTAATTTGATCAAATCTTCCTTCAGCCGGTCTCCATTTACTTCACCTTCGTTCTTCTCAATAGTTTTACATCATCGGCAGACAATGAAACATATAATTCAATCTCTGTCAGGGCATTTACATGTATTAAAAATAGCAGAGATCTTAGCACTGATCCTTGGGGAACGTCACCTGTTTCATTTTTTCCATCCTGAATTGTCCTCTGTTCGTTAGGTATTCCTTGATCTACTGCAATTCTCTACCTTGCATCTCTGTTTACTCTTCTAATGAGTGAATCAATCTTTGGTGAAGTATAGTGTTAAATCCTTGTTTACAGTACAAAAATATGCTGCCGACCAATCCTTGTATTTCTTGCTTGATATTCATTATTCTATCAAAGAACTCCAAGTATTTAAATTGAGCACCATGTGATTACTAGCTCTAATGTTAGCCCATTTTCAATTTCAGCTATGTTTGTTTTACCTAAGATGAAAACCAGGTCTAGGCGAGCTGGTTTGTCCCCTGCTTACATTGCTCTGGCTTCTTTGACGTGTTAGGCTAGGAAATTTCTCGTTATTGCCGCATCAATTTTGCTCTCCACGTTTCTTACCCTCCACATGAATCCCAGTTTATTTCCTAATAACTGAATTCTCCAACAACAATCAGTAGTTTCGCTTTGGCGTTACTTGGCGTTATTTCTCCTACTGTAGTCACTGAATTCGCCAGTGTCCATGATTCCCATCTCAATATTCCACTGCTGCCTGACCATTAGTGCTACCTCACCTTTTCCTCCCCCTCCGTTCTGTCTCTTCTGGGAATAATGTATCTGTTATTATTCCAGAAAGTTTTGTTTCTGTGATAGCTATAATGTCCGGAATCACTTCTGCTACCTTGTCCTCTAATTAACTGTTTTTGTTTGCGATTCTGTCTGCATTTGTATACCACAGTTTGATTATTTTTTCATCCACTTGTTCCAAAGATTTTTGGTACTTCTTTGGAGGCAGTCTGAGCTGGAGAGAAGAAATTAGTACAGATTGCATGGGAAAGAGAGAGATAAGTGTTGCTATTTGGGCTAATGTGAAGAGGAAGGGTAAGAGATGAGTGAATGTAAGGTGTAGGGGGTATGGGAGTAGGAGAGGGAACGGGAGTGCTACTTAGATTGGAGAGGGAAGAAAGGAACAAAGAGAGAAGAGTTGCAGTTGTGATGGAATAGGGGAAGATGGAGAGACAGAAAGAGACTGGGGTGGTAGGATAAAGGTATATATAAGATGAGAGGGTGAGGGGAAGGGAAGAGAGAGAGAGAGAGAGAGAGAGAGAGAGAGAGAGAGACATCCTACCACCTATAACAGGAACTTGCACAGGCAAGCCTGTAGACATATGGGTGACGTTCAAAAATGGGCCATTGCTAAATGGGAGGTGGACACTAAAAGAAAGCTAGCATCAGGTAGGGTAGGCTCCAAAACCTGGTGGTCCCTGGTCAAGGACAGACAAGGTTATCTGCCTGATGAACTCATTCCACCTCTAAATCGACAGGATGGGACCACCTCTACTAGCAGTCAAGAGAAGGCGGACCTCTTTGCTGAACACTTTGCTACTAAAATGCAAGTTCCTGATCCAGCAAGGGACCCTCCTTGGCTAGCTGCAAGAACTGTGTCAAAACTGTCAGTGGTGATAATAAGGCAGGAGGAGGTGCATTTCCTTCTTAAATCGCTTGACCAAGAAAAGGCTGTGGGCCCAGACAAGTTGAGCCCAAGATTGTTGAGAAGATGTGCAGACCAGCTAGCAGCACCTCTAACTCGCATCTTTCAGCACTGCCTAGTACAGTGTAAATGACCCTCTCTATGGAAAGAGGCAAATGTAGTCCCTGTTCACAAAAAGAAGAGCAGAGCAGAAATCAGCAACTACAGACCAGTGTCACTCCTGTCAATCACTGGTAAGATCCTTGAGACAATAATCTCAAGACAAATGACAGAGTTTTTTGACTATCACTCACTACTTTGTGATCGTCAATATGGCTTCAGGAAAGGTTACTCTGCTGCTGATCTGTTGTTAAACCTCTCCACTAAGTGGCACCAGTCACTGGATGAATCCAAAGTCAGCTGTGTGGTAGCACTGGACATTGCTGGCGCTTTCGACCGGGTGTGGCACCAGGGCCTCTTAGCAAAACTTCAAGCACTGGGAATTGCAGGCTCTACGCTATGTCTCCTCAGTGATTACCTTCATGGTAGATCTCTAAGTGTAGTTCTCAATGGAACGGAATCAGCAAGACATCCTATTGGGGCAAGTGTTCCACAAGGAAGCGTGCTGGGACCATTGTTATGGAATGTCTACTTCAACGATTTCTTCATCTCATCCCAGAATCATATGCATATGCAAACGACTGCACACTGACATTCGCTTATCCAAGAGAAGAAATGCCAGCTGCTCTTAGCTACATCAATCACCAGCTGAGAGCTATATCAGCTTGGGGAAATAGATGGCAAGTAACATTTGCACCTGAGAAAACGCAAATGATGATCGTCTCTAGGCACCATGATGGTAATGCTGGTGCAGTAGTAAGGATGGATGGGAGGGCGTTGGCACCTGGAGAAGAAGTTGATATCCTTGGGGTGAAATTTGACTCAAAACTGACCATGAAGAACCATGTTGTAAATCTTGCAAACAAGGCAGCCAGGAAGCTTACAGCACTTCGCCGTATCTCGTATCTACTTGACAGTAGGGGTTGCAAGATTCTGTACGAGGCACAAGTACGCTCGCACCTTGAGTATGCTCCACTTTCTTGGTTTGCCTGCCCCCCCCTCTCATCTGCGACTGCTTGACAGAGTAGAGAACAGAGCAAGACGTCTCATCTCTCGCCTGGACCCATCCTGGATAGATCTGTCATTTCAGCAGAGCCTTCAACATAGGAGGGATGTGGGTGGCCTTACTGTTATGTACAAGGCCAATATTGTCAAAGTACCACACTTGGATCCACTTCGAGGACAGCGTGAAACAAGTTTTTATGCCACAAGAAGGGCAGAAAGCAGCAACTTCACTCTGGCTGTGCCCTTCTCCAGAACATCACTCCATCTGAGATCCTATATACCCAGGATGACTCTAGTATGGAACACATTCGTACAGCATAATGATGTCAACGAGATAAAGTCAGTTGATCAAATGAAAATGCTGGCCCACAGATGGCTCCAACTTCATCCTGTTCCCTACTTGTATGTCTCATAACAAAAATGCTTTCAAATGAGCTGATGTAGGTAACAGCTCTTAGCTTGCCAATAAAGTTAGGAATCCTTAACCTGTAAATAGCTTGTCAATAAAGCTAGGGATCCTTAACCTAACCTTGTCAAACCCTGTGTAAAAAAAAAAGAAAAAAAAAAGAGAGAGAGAGAGGGTACAGTGTAAATGGCCTTCTCTGTGGAAAGAGGCAAATGTAGTCTCTCTTCACAAAAAGAAGAGCAGAGCAGAAATCAGCAACTACAGACCAGTGTCACTCCAGTCAAGCACTGGCAAGCTCCTTGAGACAATAATCTCAAGACAAATGACAGACTTTTTGACTACCACTCACTACTTTGTGATCGTCAACATGGCTTCAGGAAAGGTTACTCTGCTGCTGATCTGTTGTTAAACCTCCCTACTAAGTGGCACCAGTCACTGGATGAATAAAAAGTCAGCTGTGTGGTAGCTCTAAAGGTAGTTCTCAATGGAACAGATTCAGCAAGACATCCTATTGGGGCAAGTGTTCCACAAGGAAGCGTTCTGAGACCATTGTTATGGAATGTCTACTTCAATGACCATCTTATTCCAGAATCCCATGCATATGCAGACGACTGTACACTGACATTCACTTATCCAAGAAGAAATACTAGCTGCTCTAAGCTACATCAATCACCAGCTAAGAAATATATCAGCTTGGGGAAATAGATGGGAGGGTGTTGGCACATGGGGAAGAAGTTGATTTCTTTGGGGTGAAATTTGACTCCAAACTGACCATGAAAAACCACGTTGTAAATCTTGCAAACAAGGCAGCCAGGAAACTTACAGCACTTCGCCGTATCTCGCATCTGCTTGACAGCAGAGATTGCAAAATTTTGTACAAGGCACAAGTATGCTCACACCTTGAGTATGTTCCACTTTCTTGGTTCGCCTGCCTCTCTTCTCATCTGCGACTGCTTGACAGAGTAGAGAACAGAGCAAGACGTCTCATCTCTCGCCTGGACCAATCCTGGATAGATCTGTCATTTCAGCAGAGCCTTCAACATAGGAGGGATGTGGGTGGCCTTACTGTTATGTACAAGGCCAATATTGTCAAAGCACCACACTTGGATCCACTTCGAGGACAGCGAGAAGCATGCTTCTGTACCACAAGACGGGTAGAAAGCAGCAACTTCACTTTGGTTGTACCCTTCTCCAGAACATCACTTCATCTGAGATCATTTATCCCTAGGATGACTCTAGTCTGGAACACATTCGTACAGCGTTATGATGTCAACGAGATAAAGTCAGTTGATCAAATGAAAATGCTGGCCCACAGATGGCTCCAACTTCATCCTGTTCCCTACTTTATGTTTCGTAACAATAAAAATGCTTTCATGTGAGCTGATGTAGGTAACAGCTCTTAGCTTGTCAATAAAGTTAGGAATCCTTAACCTGTAAACAGCTTGTAAATAAAGCTAGGGATCCTTAACCTAACCTTGTCAAACCCTGTGTAAAAAAAAGGGGGGGAAGAGAGAGAGAGAGAGAGAGAGAGAGAGAGAGAGAGAGAGAGATGGAAGGGTGAGTAGAAACAGAGAAGATAGGAAATTGGGAAGAAGATAATATGAATAGGTTCCAATTTACTGATCATGGTTGTTGATTTTTATTGTAAGCAGTGGAAGGTAAGGGCAGGAAGGTGGGAGGTGTGATGGGAAAGATGGCAGGAAGGTGGGAGAGGTGTGGTGGGAGAGAAAGCAGGAACGTGGGAGAGGTGTGGTGGGAGAGAGAAGGCAGGAAGATGGGAGAGGTGTGGTGGGAGAGAGAAGGCAGGAAGATGGGAGAGGTGTGGTGGGAGAGAGAAGGCAGGAAGATGGGAGAGGTGTGGTGGGAGAGAGAAGGCAGGAAGATGGGAGAGGTGTGGTGGGAGAGAGAAGGCAGGAAGATGGGAGAGGTGTGGTGGGAGAGAGAAGGCAGGAAGATGGGAGAGGTGTGGTGGGAGAGAGAAGACAGGAAGATGGGAGAGGTGTGGTGGGAGAGAGAAGGCAGGAAGATGGGAGAGGTGTGGTGGGAGAGAGAAGGCAGGAAGATGGGAGAGGTGTGGTGGGAGAGAGAAGGCAGGAAGATGGGAGAGGTGTGGTGGGAGAGAGAAGGCAGGAAGATGGGAGAGGTGTGGTGGGAGAGAGAAGGCAGGAAGATGGGAGAGGTGTGGTGGGAGAGAGAAGGCAGGAAGATGGGAGAGGTGTGGTGGGAGAGAGAAGGCAGGAAGGTGCCCTCCTTATATATTTGGTTTCTTTTATAGTTCATTATAGCTTTCCCACATACAGAGGTTTGATTTCCTGCTTAGTATCTGATCTTTAATTGTTTCTGAGTGAAAGATCACTTTCAATGGACGACGACGTTCAGTCTTCTGAACTGATCTCTCTGAAACAAATGTGTCATCTCATTTTTGCCTTCTCTGCATACCCGAAGACATTTCTGAAGGACTCTTCTGATGGTCAGCACTCCATGGCCCAGTCCCAGGCAAGGGCTCTTGGCGGATCAAGGCCTGAATAAATAGGCTGTTACTGTTGGCTGCACTTAGTTCAACTTATGAACCAGAGCCAGGCTTATCAGGAACTGATCTGAAGAATTTGTCTACTTCTCCCTTGAAAATAGCCAGTGGTCAGTCGTTAGGTGTTCAGTGGTCAGTCGTCACGTGAGGTCACAGACCCTGAGCTGCTTTGGGGATTAGCGTGGACGGTTACAAAGCATGGCTTGCTTCTGCAGTGTTTTAAAAACTGAGTTTGGAGAGTTGAAGGAGGAGGTCTTGCTTCTCCAGGAGGAGATTAGGAGGCTGAAGGTCCACCTCAATGGGCCTGGGAGAGAGTGTGAGGTGGTTGGAGATGTGGGGAATGAGGCTTCTAGCAGTGAGGTGCAGTCTGTCTCTCACTGTGAGGAGGCTGTAGGTGGGGAGGTAGCAACGGGTACCAGCAGTGAGGTGCAGCCCAGCACCTGCTACAAGTGGCGAGTTGTTCACAGTAATGGGAGGCGCATCAGAGTAAGGAAAGTTAAGAGTGAAGATCTGAAGGTAGGAAATCGCTTCTCTGTTCTCCAGGATGAATGTACTTCAGTGGCCAGTGAAGGTAAGGGTACTACTGCCCCTGCTAATGAAGGTAAGCGCATTCTTGTGGTTGGTGACTCTCAGGTAAGATATGTTGACCGTGCTTTTTGTAATAGGAATAAGAAGATGAGAGATAGAGTGTGCTTCCCTGGAGCTGGTGTTGGGGACATTGTCAACAGACTGGATAATATCATGTCAGGTAATGGGAACAAGCCCATTATCTGTCTCAGTGCTGGTGGAAATGATATTGGGAAGGGTAGGAGAGAAGAGCTGCTAGATAAGTACAGGTCAGCTATAGATTTCATTAAGTCTAAGGGAGGGATCCCAATCATATGTAGCATCTTGCCTAGAAGGGGAGTAGGAAATGAATGGTTGTCTAGGGCAATTGGTGTAAATTGCTGGCTAGACAGATACTGCAAGGAACTTGCAATCCCATTCATTGACAACTGGAACAACTTTTATGGCAAACATGATATGTATGCAAGGGATGGGGTTCATCTCTCTGGGGCAGGGGTGGTAGCACTTGCAGACTCGATTGAGAAGGCCATTGGTGAAATGCCTATGATTTTAAACTGATGGAAGATAGAGGTATGGGTGTGTGTGGGAAACAAGCAGGTTGCAACACTAGGGATGGAAACAGTAAATGTATAAAAGGCATTCAGCATGAAGTTATAAATAAAGACAATAGAACAGGTCAGAAAACAAAGGGGGACAGCAGAGGGCAGCAAGGGACTAGCTCCCTTAAGGTTTACTATACTAATAGCAGGAGTGTTAGAAATAAGATAGATGAGCTAAGATTAATTGCAAGTGCAGGAAACATAGATATTATTGCTATAACAGAGACCTGGCTCAATCTGAAAGATAGAGAGATGCCATCTGAATGTCACATACAAGGCTATAAATTATTCCACACTGACAGGGTCAACAGGAAAGGTGGTGGAGTAGCGATGTATGTCAGAGACAATTTAAATTGTTGTGTTAGACAAGATATTAAATTAGAAGCGTCAGCCACTGAATCTGTTTGGTTACAGCTTCTCGAGGGCCGAGAAAAACTAATTTTGGGTGTGATTTACAGGGCCCCAAATCTTGATAGGGAGTGCGGTAAACTTCTATGGGACGAAATTCGTAAGGCATCTACATACGAAAATGTTGTGCTAATGGGAGATTTCAACTATAGACAGATTGACTGGAGCAATTTGACAGGAAATTTAGAGTCGGGTGACTTTCTTGATACGATCCAGGATTGTTTTTTAAAACAGTTTGTGACAGAGCCAACTAGGGGAAATAACCTCCTTGACTTGGTTCTTGCCAGTAGGGAAACACTAATTAATAATCTTGAGGTTAATGATGAGCTTGGGGAGAGTGATCACAAATCACTCAGTTTTAACATATCATGGAATTCCCCTAATAATGGCAATCAAGTCTCCGTCCCTGACTTTCGCTTGGCTGATTTCATAGGACTGAAAAATTACTTAGGTGGGCTGAACTGGAATGACCTGACTAGGGGTCAGGTAGGTGGTGATGGTTGCCGATATGATGCTTTCCAGGGCATAGTTCTAGCTGCTCAGTCAAATTATGTTCCAAATAGGGAAATCAGATCAAACAAAAATGATCCTAAATGGATGAACAATAGATTAAAATATCTGATTGGTCAAAAGAGAGGCATATATAGGCAAATCAAAAGAGGAGAGGGGCAATTAAGAAATCGATATATTCAGTTAAAGAGAGAAATAAAAAAGGGAATTAGAAAAGCAAAAAGAGATTATGAGGTTAAAGTTGCAAGAGAATCGAAGACTAACCCAAAAGGATTCTTTCAGGTATACAGAAGTAAGATCAGGGACAAGATAGGCCCACTCAAAAGTTCCTCGGGTCAGCTCACTGACAGTGATAAGGAAATGTGTAGAATTTTTAACACATACTTCCTCTCAGTTTTTACACAGGAGGATACCAGTGATATTCCAGTAATGATAAATTATGTAGAACAGGACGATAATAAACTGTGCACTATTAGGGTCACAAGTGACATGGTCCTTAGGCAAATAGATAAATTAAAACCTAACAAATCCCCAGGCCCTGATGAACTGTATGCAAGGGTTCTAAAGGAATGTAAAGAGGAGCTTAGCACACCTTTGGCTAATCTTTTCAACATATCACTACAAACTGGCATGGTGCCAGATAAGTGGAAAATGGCAAATGTGATACCTATTTTCAAAACAGGTGACAGGTCCTTAGCTTCGAACTATAGACCAATAAGCCTAACCTCCATAGTGGGAAAATTTATGGAATCAATAATTGCCGAGGCAGTTCGTAGCCACCTTGAAAAGCATAAATTAATCAACGAATCTCAGCATGGTTTTACAAAGGGACGTTCCTGCCTTACGAATTTATTAACTTTTTTCACTAAGGTATTTGAGGAGGTAGATCATGGTAACGAATATGATATTGTGTATATGGACTTCAGTAAGGCTTTTGACAGGGTCCCACATCAGAGACTATTGAGGAAAATTAAAGCACATGGAATAGGAGGAGAAATTTTTTCCTGGATAGAGGCATGGTTGACAAATAGGCAGCAGAGAGTTTGCATAAATGGGGAGAAATCAGAGTGGGGAAGCGTCACGAGCGGTGTTCCACAGGGGTCAGTGTTGGGCCCCCTGCTGTTCACAATCTACATAAACGACATAGATGAGGGCATAAAGAGCGACATCGGCAAGTTTGCCGATGACACCAAAATAGGCCGTCGAATTCATTCTGACGAGGACATTCGAGCACTCCAGGAAGATTTGAATAGACTGATGCAGTGGTCGGAGAAGTGGCAGATGCAGTTTAATATAGACAAATGCAAAGTTCTAAATGTTGGACAGGACAATAACCATGCCACATATAAACTAAATAATGTAGATCTTAATATTACGGATTGCGAAAAAGATTTAGGAGTTCTGGTTAGCAGTAATCTGAAACCAAGACAACAGTGCATAAGTGTTCGCAATAAAGCTAATAGAATCCTTGGCTTCATATCAAGAAGCATAAATAATAGGAGTCCTCAGGTTGTTCTTCAACTCTATACATCCTTGGTTAGGCCTCATTTAGATTATGCTGCACAGTTTTGGTCACCGTATTACAGAATGGATATAAATTCTCTGGAAAATGTACAAAGGAGGATGACAAAGATGATCCCATGTATCAGAAACCTTCCCTATGAGGATAGACTAAGGGCCCTGAAACTGCACTCTCTAGAAAGACGTAGAATTAGGGGGGATATGATTGAGGTTTATAAGTGGAAGACAGGAATAAATAAAGGGGATGTAAATAGTGTGCTGATAATATCTAGCCTAGACAGGACTCGCAGCAATGGTTTTAAGTTGGAAAAATTCAGATTCAGGAGGGATATAGGAAAGTACTGGTTTGGTAATAGAGTTGTGGATGAGTGGAACAAACTCCCAAGTACCGTTATAGAGGCCAGAACGTTGTGTAGCTTTAAAAATAGGTTGGATAAATACATGAGTAGATGTGGGTGGGTGTGAGTTAGACCTGATAGCTTGTGCTAACGGGTCGGTTGCCGTGTTCCTCCCTTGAGTCAATGTGACCTGACCTGACTAGGTTGGGTGCATTGGCTTAAGCCGGTAGGGACTTGGACCTGCCTCGCATGGGCCAGTATGCCTTCTGCAGTGTTCCTTCGTTCTTATGTTCTTATGTTCTTATGTAATTCTCTTTATGCACACAATGAGGGCGTTGAAGAGTCAAGGACCTGTGACACTCAACGATTTTTCTCCTAATGTATTTGTCGCGCTTTGTTTTTAATTGGAAGCACTTTGCATGGTCTATCAAGACTCATGCTTTCACATGGAGTGATTCCGGTGTACAGTTTTGGGACCAGTCCCTCCAGGATTTTCCAGGTGTTAATTATGATGCACCTTTCTCGCCTATGTTCCAGTGAATAAAGTTGAAGGAAATTCAGGAGTTCCCAGTTGTTTAGATTTTTGACTGAGTATCTATGGGCAGTGAAAGTTCCCTGTGTATGAAATCTCTAGTTATCCATTCTATCATTTCCTTATGGTAGTAATAGAAACACTGGTGTAATTCTTGAATGTGCGATCGTCTGATAGCATTAATTCCACATCTCACACATGGAACTTCTGGTCTGGTGACTGATTTAAGTTTATCCTATATTCGGTTTCAGTCGCTATTTCCTATATACTTCCATGGCAGAGCAACTGAAACTTGTCCTCATTGAACATCACATTGTATATGAGGCCCACTTCTGTTTCTCATTCTTATACACGACATGGATAAGGACATCTTTTTCTGAAGACATCATAATCGTAATGAAGGTGGCTTCCGTCAAGGACACAGCTAATCTTTAAGAGGATATTAATAGTGTCCTTGACGGAAGCCACCTTCATTACGATTATGATGTCATCAGAAAAAGATGTCCTTATCTATGTCGTATGTAAGAATGAGAAACAGAAGTAGGCCGAGTAATGTGCCTTCATTGTGGCAGCCTTCGATATAACTCTCTAGGTTCTATTTATTAAGAAGATAAATCGTTATCTGCCTACTTTGCCAATTATTCCTTTCACACGCATTTTATGAGTTATCACATCATGGTTGCACGTGTCGAAGGCTATAGAAAAATCATAGCGCATGACATCAGCTTGTCTTCTAGTGCATTCAAGACCATATCATAATGATATGGCAGCTGTGTAATGCAGGAGCGACCTACTCTAAACCACTCTACCCTCTACTGTGCAAATGTTGTGATTCCCTGTGACTGGCAATCTTACTTCATACGACCCGTTCAAAGATTTTGATGATGTGTGATTATAGTGTTACTGGTTTATATATATTTTTCTTGCAGTTGCTTTATTGCCTCCATTGTGAAGTGGGACGATATCAGTTTATTAATGGACACCCGTGTCCAGGCTCTGGGATGACATCCGTGTCCAGGCTCTGGGATGACACCCGTGTTCAGGCTCTGGGATGACATCCGTGTCCAGGCTCTGGGATGACATCCGTGTCCAGGCTCTGGGATGACATCCGTGTCCAGGCTCTGGGATGACACCCGTGTCCAGGCTCTGGGATGACACCCGTGTCCAGGCTCTGGGATGACACCCGTGTCCAGGCTCTGCGATGACACCCGTGTCCAGGCTCTGCGATGACACCCGTGTCCAGGCTCTGGTATGACACCCGTGTCCAGGCTCTGGGATGACATCCGTGTCCAGGCTCTGCGATGACACCCGTGTCCAGGCTCTGGGATGACATCCGTGTCCAGGCTCTGGGATGACATCCGTGTCCAGGCTCTGCGATGACACCCGTGTCCAGGCTCTGCGATGACACCCGTGTCCAGGCTCTGCGATGACACCCGTGTCCAGGCTCTGGGATGACACCCGTGTCCAGGCTCTGCGATGACACCCGTGTCCAGGCTCTGGGATGACATCCGTGTCCAGGCTCTGGGATGACATCCGTGTCCAGGCTATGCGATGACACCCGTGTCCAGGCTCTGCGATGACACCCGTGTCCAGGCTCTGCGATGACACCCGTGTCCAGGCTCTGGGATGACATCCGTGTCCAGGCTCTGGGATGACATCCGTGTCCAGGCTCTGCGATGACACCCGTGTCCAGGCTCTGCGATGACACCCGTGTCCAGGCTCTGCGATGACACCCGTGTCCAGGCTCTGGGATGACACCCGTGTCCAGGCTCTGCGATGACACCCGTGTCCAGGCTCTGCGATGACACCCGTGTCCAGGCTCTGCGATGACACCCGTGTC
>NC_091305.1:37686880-37726880 GCF_038502225.1 Cherax quadricarinatus
TTCTTCCATTTTGTATGCCTTAGGTTGAAATCACCAAGCAATAAGATGTTTGGGGATGAAGCTGGAAGGCTTTCCAGACAGTAATCAATTTTCAGTAGCTGTTCCTTGAGCTATTGGGAGGTTGCATCTGGTGGTTTATATACAACCATGATGACTAGGTTTTGGTTCTCGATCTTTATTGATAGAACTTCCCCTTGTTATCTATTTTACCAGTAATAATAATAATAATAATAATAATAATAATAATAATAATAATATCTTTATTTACTTCAAGTACATGTACATGGTATAAACGCCTAACTGACATCAATGACATACTACTATATAGAAAGCCCCTTGTTATACTCAACATTTTGGACAAATTAGGTAAGTGTCCCAGGATGCGACCCACACCAGTCGACTAACACTCAGGTACCCATTTTACTGATGGGGAACATAGACAACAGATGTAAAGAAACACGCCCAGTATTTCTACCCTGCTGGGGAATCGAACCCAGGCCCTTGCCGTGTGAGGCGAGAGCGTTAGCCACCAGAGATTGGATATACTCAGGAATCCATATTTCATTATCAAAATGATCTTTTACTGGGACCTTTGTGAAAGATACAAATGGAATTTGACCCTATGGGAAGACTAATAAGTAATATATGATATTTTGTTTTTTCTTGGTTCTCGACCTTGTACGATTGCAAACCTTTGATATACCTTTGGAGAGTTTCGAGAGTTTCTCTACCCTCTGAGCCCGGCCATGGGCCAAGCTCGTCTGGCGCTTGCCTAGTCAACCAAGCTATTGCTGCTGGAGGCCTGCTGCCCCACGTATCCACCACAGCCTGGTTGATCTGGCACCTGGTGAAGATACTTGTCCAGTTTCCTTTTGAAGGCTTCTACATTTGTTTCAGCCATGTTTCTGATATCTTCTGGAAAGATGTTGAATAGTCTGGGACCCCGGATGTTGATACAGTGTTCCCTTATTGTCCCCACCGCACCCCTGCTACTCACTGGGTTTATTTTACACTTCCTCCCATATCCCTCACTCCAGTATGTTATGGCAGTGTGCAGATTTGGGACCAGGACCTCGAGTACCTTCCAGGTATATCTTAACATGCATCTCTCTCTCCTCTGCTCCAGTGAGTACATGTTCAAGACTTGAAGGCGTTCCCAGTAGTTTAGATGCTTTACTGGCTCACTGTGGGCCGCAAACGATCTTTGTATTTGTTCCAGCTCCGATATTTCTCCTGCTTTGAACGGGGCCGTCGGCACTGAGCAATATTCTAAGCGAGGGAGCACTAGTGATTTGAAGAGTGTCACCATCGGCATTATTTCCCTTGTTTAGAAAGTTCTCAATACCCACCCAGTCATCTTCCTGGCTGTCGTGATCTTTGTCTTATTATGGTCTTTAAAAGAAGGTCAGCTGAGTAATTATTCCCAGGTCTTTTACGTGTTACTTTCGTTCTATTTTGTGACCCTCTTGAGTTTAATATATATTGTTCCTTTTGAGTTCTTCATTCTTTCCATACCTAAGCAGCTGCAACTTATCACCAATGAACGTCATGCTGTTCTCCACTGCCTACTGGAAAACCCTGTTTATGTCTTCCTGTATTTTTTCAGTGTCCTCTACTGTACCGACTTTCATGCTTATTTTAGTGTCATCTGCAAATGATACAGAAGTGTGCCGGATATTTTTATCTATGCTATGAAGATGAGAAACAGCAGAGGTGCTAGAACAGTGCTTTGTGGCTTGAGGCACTGAGCTTTTGACCTCGTTCATGCTGGATTTTGCCCTGTTCACTACTACTTTTTGTGTTCTGTGTATTAGGAACCCGAAAATTCATCTGCCTCCCTTCCCCGTAATGCCTATGGCCCTCATTTTGTGCGCCATCACTCCATGATCACATTTGTAAAACGCTTTTGCAAAATCTGTGCAAATCACATCCGCCTCAGTAATTCTGTCATAATGGTTCAGCAAAATCAAAAGCTGACACCTTGCCAGTTGTTGAGCTGGGAGAAAGGGTTATTTGTACGTAGTATCTGTGGTTCTGATGAGCCCAACATCGTCTCTGAACCTGGAGTTATTAAAAAATCTTCCGTCTTTCTTTATTCTCCTCTCCTTCCTTCACTTATCTCCCCTTGTCGCCCTGGCAGTTCACAAATCATCAAAGAGATCTCCTTTTCTACGGTATGACTCACTGTTCTTTGTGTCAGTTCATATGTAACAACCTCTTTTACTGTCCCCTATATTTTTTTTTTTATCATTGTCTCGCTTTTCTTTATGTTTGAGACAATCCATCCCGTTACTGTTCTCGGTTCCTCATTTTTTCATTCATCTTTGCTTGCCCGTCTTCAGTTCTTTTCACATCCTCTCTTAGCATGACTGTCTCTTTATTAAATGCCTGATTCTTCTTCTCTACCTCGTCTTGAATCACTAAAGTTCTTCCTTTTTTTCTTATTCATTATGCATTCTAAACCTTCAGTTAAGAGAACCAATAGATTCCATTTTTCCTCCCACATCTCAAAATTCAAGTCGCACGACTTTTGGCCCTCTTGAATTTATCTTCTTTTCTTTGGTCTTTATCTTTCTCTCTGTCTTTGTGTGTGTGTGTGTGTGTGTGTGTGTGTGTGTGTGTGTGTGTGTGTGTGTGTGTGTGTGTGTGTGTTTGTGTGTGTGTGTGTGTGTGTGTGTGTGTGTGTGTGTGTGTGTTTGTATGTGTATGTGTGTGTGTGTGTTTGTATGTGTATGTGTGTGTGTGTGTGCGTGTGTGTGTGTGTGTGTACTCACCTATTTGTAATCACCTATTTGTGGTTGCAGGGGTCGATTCATAGCTCCTGGCCCTGCCTCTTCACTGGCCGCTACTAGGACCTCTCTCTCCCTGCTCAATGAGCTTTATCATACCTCTTCTTAAAGCTGTGTACGGATCCTGCCTCCACTACGCCACTTTGCAGACTATTCCACTTTCTGACAACTCTATGACTGAAGAAATACTTCCTAACATCCCTTTGACTCATCTGAGTTTTCAGCTTACAATTGTGACCCCTTGTTTCTGTGTCCCATGGAATATCCTGTCTCTGTTCACCTTGTCAATTCCTCCCAGTATTTTATATGTCGTTATCATGTCTCCTCTAACCCTGCTGTACTCCAGTGTCGCCAGACCGAATTCCCTTAACCTTTCTTCGTAGGACATTCTCTTTAGCTCCGGGACTAGTCTTGTTGCAAACCATCGCACTTTCTCTAATTTCTTGACGTGCTTAACCAGGTGTGGGTTGTAAACTGGTGTTGCATACTCCAGTATGGGCCTGACGTACACGGTATACAGGGTCTTGAACGATTCCTTACTAAGGTGTCGGAATGCTATTCTTAGCTGTCATCCAGCCAAGAACTTATGCGCTTCACTTCTCATTGACTATGAATCATGACATATTTCATTATCAGTATTTAACACCAAGAGCTATGTTCTGGGTTATGGTTATTTTCGATGGAGTATATTCGGATTATTCTCATATTTAACATTTTTATTACAGCATGATGGGCCTTTGCTACGTTTACATCTCTCTGTATTTTGTCTATTATGTGAACTCAGTAATTCATAAACTTGTCATTAGTTTATTCTTTCGTAATAATTGTTCTTAGTATCTGACTAAATCGTTCATCTCGCCTTTCATCCTTGTGTCACCTTATCAGCTATCAAAGCAGTACTTAGCAGTAACAAGTTTCTCCGTACTCTGTTTAGCTATCCCGGTATAATTATTGGCTTGCAATTGCCAGTACAGCAGTTCGATCCCCAGCTTACATCATGAGTTTCTTTCATGATATAGTAAAAATCTCATTTCAAAGAAATCCCAAAAGAATACCAAATCGTCGTCAATATACGAGCGAGAGCTGTACATCGTAGCCTATTTTGAGTTCGCCTTTGACAGACTCAACTATCAAAAAATTTGAAACAGAGATCGCAGAAGCTCTGCTTTTACATGTGGATTATGTTTTCCGTTTGTTATAGCAAGATTACTCTAGCTCTAGCATAAAATAAATGTAACTCTGCATTTACCACACAAACATTCCTTATCACTGGCCAACGGTAGGATTGTTATCACAAAATTTGATTATTTAAGCAAAATTTTACGGTATTGACATGCAAGGAGTATAGATCAATGCGTTTAAAACAAATATATAATTACTAAACTTTTTGTGTGATGAATGGTTTTGAAAACCGACAAGTTGAAGAACTGAAACATTTATGCAACACATGGGAAGCTTTATTGAAGAAACGTTTCGCCACACAGTGGCTTCATCACTCCAATACAAAGTAGAAATGGGTAAGAAGAGGAGGAGTTTGAGGTAATGAGTCCCTCAACCTGGAATCGATGTGTTCAGTCCATCACTCTTGTAGGAAGTGTAGCATAGGTATATATGTATAATGTTCGCCAAGACCGTAGTCCTGGCACGGGTCTCAATCTCGCGATGGCCCGTCTCTGGCTCCCGAGGGAGAAAGGTTTCTACCATGATGTGACGTATGCTGCTCAAGCACTCTTCTGGTCAGTTCATCTGGTGCATCTCATAATCGACAACACTTACACTAGTGGCAGGTCCCACTGTGATCCCGCCTCCTCCTGCTTCAACTTATCTGACTGCCGTATATAAGTCACCTCTCTGGCCCTATGCTGCTCTTCCTACAAGAGTGATGGACTGAACATATCGATTCCAGGTTGAGGGACTGATTGCCTCAAACTCCTCCTCTCCTTACCCTTTTCTACTTTGTATTGGACTGATGAAGCCACTGTGTGGCGAAACGTTTCTTCAATAAAGCTTCCCATGTGTTGCATAAGTGTCTCAGTTCTTTAACTTTTTGTGCACAAATATTCCTGGTGGTGATCGTCTAATGTTTACTTGTTATCTCAGGGTTCTTGTGAACCTCAGGCTGCTCACTCATGGTTAATGGAAATCATGGAAGGGTGCATTGTACTGTAGCTCGAGGGAAACACTTGTGTCTGTTTAATACATGCGCCATTATAGTGTATCATGATGGAAGCACTACGTCCTGGAGAAGCTTAAAGCATTGGTAACGCAGTAATTGGTTTGATCCGAGGAAGGGAAGGGTAGCTGTGATGCCTTGGATCAAGAACCTTTCACCGGAATTTATTCATCCCTCATTTCGCACGTGTCATATTTGATTTCAAAAACATGCATGAGTCATGCAACTATCCTCCCCATGAACCACGCTGCATAGTGTTCATGCATCCATCCTCCCCAAGAACCACGCTGCATGATGTTCATACAACAATCCTCCCTATAAACTACGCTGCATGGTGTTCATGCAACCATGCTTGAGAGGAAATTGGCAAATTGGAACCTACACAACAACAATCCCAACCTTCTGTGAATGATATACCAGTGTTGCAAGTTTGAAACCGGCCAGAAGAGCTATTCTCAAACTATGCACTTAAATTAAAACTGGGAATAGTCTATTTAAAATAGACCTGGACATGCCAAAATTTTCATAAATCTTCCCGTAGGTATAAGCCACCAACGTCGAAATTCTGCAGGAGTTCGCAGGTTATGAGCGAAACTCTTGGAGGAGAAACAGGCCTGTGTACCTGAGCATACCCAAGGACCGGCTCTCGAATTAAGCCGTACGAGAATGCGATATTTAAGGCTTATTAAACTCTAAAAACTTTAAAACAATGAAAATATATCCCAGTTTTTTCTCATTCATATTTGTTTTAATATTCTACAATTCTACAAAAAAAAATAATTCTCGTAATTTCTATGAGGTACGAGACAAAGATAGTTGAGGGATGATGTACAATGTGGAGAATTCACACCAACAATAATAGCAGTTCAAATCTTCCAATTACATCAAAATCGAAGGTTTGAAGCCATATTGTTATGAGTTCTGAAATCATCATGTGAAAAACAAAATTTAAATTTTTAGTTTCATTAAAATTGGCAAATTGACACAACACAGATCAGTACAAATCCAAAAATAAAATGATCTAATTAAGAGAAACAGTCATTTACGGTTTGAAGCCGATTGGAAGAGGCATTCTTCGGTTGTTTCATGGACACTAACTTAACGTTGTTTGCAAATTATAACATACGCAGTCCAGAATAGAAGTGAATTCCCACCACTTCAGAAGGTTTGAAACTTATCGAAAAAATAATCCTCCAGTTATTGCTCCAAATTCAACAGTGCCATGTTTATCAGGTATGTCCAAAAAACGGCAAATTTACATCCGCTAAAACCTAAACTTGTTGGGTGCCATTCTGACTGTAACATCCATCAACATTTACAGACTGAAGCTATTCACAAGTCTTACTATCTTTCTTTCAGGAAAAAATACACCATACCTGTAAGTTCGTTGAAAAAACTACACTTTCTGTGTAGGACACAACATTGAACGTAGGAGTCTTTATAAGTCTTCAATGTAAGAAGCTTTCTCATGTTATCGCACACTAATAAACTCTGGGAATGATCTATGTAAAACTGACCAGAGGTCACCTGCACATGCCAACAGTTGCATGAATCTTTACTTAGTAACAATACACCAGCGTTGAAAATTTAATAAAGCCGATCAGACGAAGCGTTCTCGAGTTATAAACGAGAAAATTGAAGTGGAATAACTCAGTCAACCTCTTAAATAAAAGTAACTCTACCGGGATAACTAATAAAGAAATCTTTTATTTGCCAGGCTGTAGTGTGGCACTCTGGGTTGCTGTAGATAATAATAATAATAATAATAATAATAATATTATTATTATTATTATTATTATTATTATTATTATTATTATATGCGCTAAACTCACTTGGGTCATTCTGAGGAAGGAATGGTGCAGGCTCGATCCTACCTTTGCCATGGGCGAGGCAGAAATGAGCCTCTCCAAGCCAGGCTGTGACCTTGGAATACTGAAAATACCAGAACTGTTTGTAAGCTTGAAGCACAACAGCTTGACGTGCGTCATATAGGCTACAGGTCACCTGACCACTAACATTAAGATTACAATCATACATAAAAGGAGGAATAACATTTGCTCTTAATGTATACTACGTCAAGAGACGTGTATATCTGTGTATATAAACTTAAAGATGTGCATCTCTCAGTCATTATTTACTTTATTATAAGTATGTAAGTATTCGTGCTGTTGCCGTACAATGTGACACGCAGCTTTGACAACCCTCGTGCAGCCGATAGGTTTTAAACCCAACATACCCAAACTTATTCAATTCTCAGGTGTTAGTCCTCAAGATGAGGACAGGTATATGCAGGTGTACTGTAGAAGTGTTACAAGTGTTTACAGGCGGTTACAGCAGTTTAAAGCCGTGAATTCAGGGTTGTAAAACTGCATGCAAGTGTTCAGGGAATGTTTTCCACGCCACTACCCTTCACGAGGGGGTTGCCAGGAGGTAAGTGAAGGGGTCTCGAGTCGAGTAACTGGATTTACACTTCCTTTCCTTGGATCAGTAATTCTGTAGGCACTCTATGTCCCCTATGGTTTCAGCGGAAAGTAAAGAATTAAAAAAAACTGTAGTTCATATCAGTAGTCGTTCAACACCTGTCCATGTACACCAGATGAACAACACGTGCAGTGGTGGCAGGGGAAATAACACCTGCAGTAGTGGCAGGGAAAACAGCACGTACAGTGGTGGCAGAGCCAACAACACAGGTAGTGGTGATAGTGCCACCAACAACAGGTAGTGGTGGCAGTGCCAACAACAACACAGGTAGTGATGGCAGTGCCAACAACAACACAGGTAGTGGTGGCAGTACCATCAACACAGGTAGGGGTGGCAGTACCGACAACATATGTAGTGGTGGCAGTACCAACACAGGTAGGGGTGGCAGTACCAACAACACAGGTAGGGGTGGCAGTACCAACAACACAGGCAGGGGTGGCAGTACCAACAACACATGTAGTGAACAATAAAATGGTATAAAATACCGACAGGTTGTTTAGGTAAGACACATATGCAACAGTTAGGTATCTTTATTTCGAAATAAAGATATCTAACTGTTGCTTATGTCTCTTACCTAAACAACACATGTAGTGGTGGTAGCACCAACAACACAGGTAGGGGTGGCAGTACCAACAATACATGTAGTGGTGGTAGCACCAACAACACAGGTAGTGGTGGCAGTACCAACAACACAACTACAAACTCCTCTGACCACATTATCAGTCATTATCAACACAAGCATCACAAACATCAGAAATGTTTGTGATGAATAAGACACATATGCAACAGTTGGTTATTTTTATTACTGAAACGTTTATCCTACACGTTGGGCTTCTTTACTCAAATACAGAGAATGGATTGTTGGCAGCAGGAGTAGTGGCAAGGAAAAGATGTAAATGGTTTTACGAACACTCCAACAACACAAACATTGAATGGAACTTTAATGAGTGTGACAGGAAACTCTGACGACATTTGTGGTGTTGGTTGCGTTATGTTTGTCAGGACACTGTCTCTAAACACATATCAGAAACATATGATAAATCGTTAAATAGTTAACCATCTGTTGACATTGCCATGACACCAAGAACTTCATATTCGAAATACTGTGTTAGTGAGTACGCGGCTCCAGCATAGAGCCTACACCTGACCAAGCACTTAAAACTCGAAAAGGCCCTAAGGTTCACAACCAGGCTAGTACCAGAACTGAGGGAAAATACACTATGAACAGAGTTTGAAGGAACTGATCCTGACGACCTTGACGGAGAAAAGTATAAGGGAGGCCATGAATACTACTTGCAAAATCCTAAGAGGATTTTAACGGACAGATAGGAATAGAATGTTTGAATTAAGAGAACCAAGATCACGGAGACAAAGGTGGAAGCTAAAGATACAGGCGAACTACATGGAAGTAAGGAACTATTTCCAGTCTCAAGGTGGTTTAAAAAATGCAACGACTTGGATAAGGTATTGGTGGAGTTAAACTCAGTGCCCAAGTTCAAGAGTTGATATGAGAAAGCCTAAGAGGCCAGAAATTAGTGATACCGGTCTAAGTAGTCTAGCAGGTGGGGCCAGAAATCTGGTCTAGACCTCCACATCAAGAATTACAAGGAATTACTAATAGTAAAGCTATCGCAAATATATAAGAACTGATAGCACTGATGAAAAACATTAAAAATCTTCGAAAGTTTTTAAGATGGAAAACTGCCAACACAAGGATTCACTACACTAGCACAAGTCAGAGTAACAAGAGTTTAGAACAGGTCGCTCTTACATCTTTCAGCTCTTGAGCGAGTTAAGACATGATGCAAAAGAAGACAAACGAAATGCATGTAGTGTACATATACTTTGTAAGAGACTTTGTCAAGAGTAAATATAGTTTTATAGTACATGAAATATGGGTAAAATAAATAAATGGAAAAAAGGAGTAGATGGACATGTAACTTTCTAAAAAAATGATTCGAAAGGGTAAAAGTGAGCAAGTAAAATTAGAAGTTGAAACAGTGAAAAGTTCTGTTCCCCAGGGCACAGTACTCTCTCAATCTTCCTTTCTCATTCTCATATCCGACAAAGACAGAAGCATAAACCCTAGCAAAGCATCATCCTTTGCTGACGATACTTGACTCTGTATGAAAGTATCATCCACTGGCGACACAGTAAATCTCCAAGCTGATACGAAGCAGATGTTCCAGTGGGCCACCAGACAAGGCTGGCCCTGGCCGGGCTCCGAGGGTACAGAAACTCTCGAAACTCAAAGGTATATCAAAGGTACATAATTAATTATGGTCAAATTTCAGGTACTCTTATATAAAAAAAACTGAGGAAATAAAAACCAGAACAGAGTATAAAACAAACTCAAACCACACCATAAAGCTGAAGAGGAATGTGAGGGACTTGGCAGTAATAATGTGAATTTGAGATCTGATATAATTGGATCTCACATTCATTGGTCACAACAGTTATCACAACGGCAAAAAAAAAAAATGACAGTCTGGATAAGTAGAACCTTCAGCATAACATATGCCAAGCCATTGATGATACTCTTTAAGTCATTTATTCTCTTTACTGTATCTGAAACCAAGACAACAGTGCATAAGTGTTCGCAATAAAGCTAACAGGATCCTTGGCTTCATATCAATAAAAAAAATCAAGAAGTATAAATAAAAGAAGTCCTCAGGTTGTTCTTCAACACTATATATCCTTGGTTAGGCCTCATTTAGATTATGCTGCTCAGTTCTGGTCACAGTATTACAGAATGGATATAAATGCACTGCAAAACGTACAGAGGATGGCAAAGTTGGTCCCATGTATCAGAAGTCTTCTCTATGAGGATAGACTGAAGGCCCTGAATCTGCACTCTCTAGAAAGGCGTAGAGTTAGGGAGGATATGACCGAGGTGTGTAAATGGAAAACAGAAATAAATAAAGGGGATGTAAATAGCGGGCTGAAAATATCTAGCTTAGACAGGACTCGCAGCAATGGCTTTAAGTTGGAAAAATACAGATTCAGGAAGGATATAGGAAAGCACTGGTTTGGTAATAGAGTTGTGGATGAGTGGAACAAACTCCAGAGTACCGCCATAAGATAAGATTTCGTTCGGATTTTTAACCCCTGAGGGTAAGCCACCCAGGATAACCCAAGAAAGTCAGTGCGTCATCGAGGACTGTAACTTATTTCCATTGGGGTCCTTAATCTTATCCCCTAGGATGCGACCCACACCAGTCGACTAACATCCAGGTACCTACTTGCTGCTAGGTAAACAGGACAACAGGTGTAAGGAAACGCGTCGAAATGTTTCCACCCGCCGGGAATCGAACCCGGGCCGTCCGTGTGTGAAGCGGGAGCTTTAGCCACCAGCCACCACATAGAAACTAAGACGTTGTGAAGTTTTAAAATCAGGTTAGACAAATACATCAGTGGGTGTGGATGGGTGTGAGTTGGACTTGACTAGCTTGTGCTCTAAGGTCAGACGCCGTGCTCCTTCCCTGAGTGAATGTGACCTGACTAGGTTAGGGCGTTGGCTTAAGCCAGTAGGAGAATTGGATCAGCCTCACACGGACCAGTAGGCCTGCAGCAGTGTTCCTTCTTATGTTCTTATATACTAACAGCCCCTTTTAATCGTAGGAGAAGTTGCAGATCTGGAGAAAGCACACCGAACCTTATTACCGTGTAAACTAAGTACCAAAATTATTGGGATCGCTTTAAGTTCCTGGAACTGTGATCAATGGAACATAACACAAGTAAGATGTATCAGAAATTCCTCCTGGAAATTTCTGAGGATTGTTCTCATATCCGTACACTAAATTCATTCTCTGCGAAAACACGGTACAAAATACGTTCATTGAAAAGTTTGGGTGCATGGAGTACATAAGAGATAACTAAGTGTAAGGGGGTCAAAACTCTTCAAACTACACACTACAACACACTACAACACTGGTGTGTTTCTGCTACAACACACTACAACACTGATCTATGTTTTTACCAGAATAAACTCACTACAACACTGGTGTATGTTTGTACTAAAACAAACACTCCAAAACTGGCGTATTTCTGCTACAACAAACACACTACAACACTAGTGTGTTTCTACTACAACACACTACAACACTGGTGTGTTTCTACTACAACACACTACAACACTGGTGTGTTTCTACTACAACACACTACAACACTAGTGTGTTTCTACTACAACACACTACAACACTGGTGTGTTTCTACTACAACACACTACAACACTAGTGTGTTTCTACTACAACACACTACAACACTGGTGTGTTTCTACTACAACACACTACAACACTGGTGTGTTTCTACTACAACACACTACAACACTGGTGTGTTTCTACTACAACACACTACAACACTGGTGTGTTTCTACTACAACACACTACAACACTGGTGTGTTTCTACTACAACACACTACAACACTGGTGTGTTTCTACTACAACACACTACAACACTGGTGTGTTTCTACTACAACACACTACAACACTGGTGTGTTTCTACTACAACACACTACAACACTAGTGTGTTTCTACTACAACACACTACAACACTAGTGTGTTTCTACTACAACACACTACAACACTGGTGTGTTTCTACTACAACACACTACAACACTGGTGTGTTTCTACTACAACACACTACAACACTAGTGTGTTTCTACTACAACACACTACAACACTGATGTGTTTCTACTACAACACACTACAACACTGGTGTGTTTCTACTACAACACACTACAACACTGGTGTGTTTCTACTACAACACACTACAACACTGGTGTGTTTCTACTACAACACACAACACTGGTGTGTTTCTACTACAACACACTACAGCACTGGTGTGTTTCTACTACAACACACTACAACACTGGTGTGTTTCTACTACAACACACTACAACACTGGTGTGTTTCTACTTCAACACACTACAACACTGGTGTGTTCCTACCAGAGCAACGCTATAATACTGGCATGTATTACTACTAGTGTTGACACACTACAATACTAGTAAGTTTCCACTACAACACTGGTGTATGTTTCTACCAAATAAAGAGCGCTACACCACTGGTTTGTATTACTAGTAATGTTCACACGCTGCAGCACCAGTGCATGTGTTACTAATACAAGACACGCTGCAACACTGGTGTGTTTCTGCTAGAGCTGACACTACATCACTGGTGTTTATTCTACAACAGACAAGCTACAACACTTGTATGTCTAGTAGAATAGACACACTACATCACTGGCAAGTGTTTTTACTACAGTAGGCACACTACAACACTGGTGTATATATACTGAAAACAGACACTACAACACTACAGACATACTACAACAATGATTAATGTATTTACTACAGCCGACACACTAACACTGGTGAGTGTATCTACTACAACATACACGCTACAACACTGGTGAGTGTATCCACTACAGCAGACACTAAAAGACAGGTAACAGCTTTACAATTATACATCAGGAACATTTCACAACATTAAAAACCAATACAGTGATACAATACAGTGAACCAATACAACGAGACAATACAACGAAACAATACAACAAAACAATACAACGAGACAATACAACGAGACAATACAACGAGACAATACCTCGAGACAATACAACAAAACAATACAACGAGACAATACAACGAGACAATACAACGAAACAATACAACGAAACAATACAACAAAACAATACAACAAGACAATACAATGAGACAATACAACGAAACAATACAACGAGACAATACAACAAGACAATACAACAAGACAATACAACGAGACAATTCAACGAGACAATACAACGAAACAATACAACGAGACAATACAACGAGACAATACAACGAAACAATACAACGAAACAATACAACGAAACAATACAACAAAACAATACAACGAGACAATACAATGAGACAATACAACGAAACAATACAACGAGACAATACAACGAGACAATACAACAAGACAATACAACGAAACAATACAACGAGACAATTCAACGAGACAATACAACGAAACAATACAACGAGACAATACAACGAAACAATACAACGAGACAATACAACGAGACAATACAACGTGACAATACAACGAAACAGTACAACGAAACAATACAACGAAACAATACAATGAGACAATACAACAAGACGATACAACGACACAATACAAAGTGACAATACAACAACACAATACAACGAGACAATTCAAAGAGACAATACAACGAGACAATACAACGAAATAATGCAACGAGACAATACAACGAAACAATACAACAAGACAATACAACGACACAATACAAAGTGACAATACAACGAGACAATACAACGAGACAATACAACGAGACAATACAATGAGACAATACAATGAGACAATACAACGAAACAATACAAAGAGACAATACAACGAGACAATACAACGAGACAATACAACGAAACAATACAACAAGACAATACAACGAAACAATACAACGAGACAATACAACGAGACAATACAACGAAACAATACAACGAAACAATACAACGAAACAATACAACAAAACAATACAACGAGACAATACAATGAGACAATACAACGAAACAATACAACGAGACAATACAACGAGACAATACAACAAGACAATACAACGAAACAATACAACGAGACAATTCAACGAGACAATACAACGAAACAATACAACGAGACAATACAACGAAACAATACAACGAGACAATACAACGAGACAATACAACGAGACAATACAACGTGACAATACAACGAAACAGTACAACGAAACAATACAACGAAACAATACAATGAGACAATACAACAAGACAATACAACGACACAATACAAAGTGACAATACAACAACACAATACAACGAGACAATTCAAAGAGACAATACAACGAGACAATACAACGAAATAATGCAACGAGACAATACAACGAAACAATACAACAAGACAATACAACGACACAATACAAAGTGACAATACAACGAGACAATACAACGAGACAATACAACGAAACAATACAATGAGACAATACAAAGAGACAATACAAAGAGACAATACAACGAGACAATACAACGAGACAATACAACGAAACAATACAATGAGACAATACAACGAGACAATAAAAAGAGACAATACAACGAGACAATACAACGAGACAATACAGCGAAACAATACAATGAGACAATACAACGAGACAATACAACGAAACAATACAAAGAGACAATACAATGAGACAATACAACGAGACAATACAGCGAAACAATACAATGAGACAATACAACGAGACAATACAACGAAACAATACAAAGAGACAATACAACGAGACAATACAACGAGACAATACAACGAAACAATACAATGAGACAATACAGTATGAAAAGCACCACTGAAACCTTAATGATATTTATGACAATACAACAGAACAATACAAAAGGACAATACAACAAGATAATACAACAGAACAATTCAACAGGAAAATGCAACAGGACAATACAACGGGACAGTTCAACAGGACAATGCAACAGGACAATTCAGCAGGACAATATAGCAATATAATACAAATGGACAATACAACAGGACAATATGGTTATATAAGAGTACAGCAGAAGGAATACAACGAAATAAAACATCCGGAACGATACAGTAGATCATATACAATAGAAACAGTACAGAAGAAAATAACGGTAGGAAAATTGCAGCAGGGATAATACAACATTAACAATATACCTTTGAAGAGTTTCGAGAGTTTCTCTACTCTCTGAGCCCGGCCATGGGCCAGGCTCGTCTGGTGATTGCCTGGTCAACCAAGCTGTTGCTACTGGAGGCCCGCTGCCCCACATATTCGTCATAGCCTGATTGATCGGGCACCTGGTGAAGATACTTGTCCAGTTTCCTTTTGAAGGCTTCTACACTTGTTTCAGCAGTATTTCTGATATCTTCTGATGAGATGTTGAATAGTCTGGGACCCCGGATGTTGATACAGTGTTCCATTATTGTCCCCACCGCACCCCTGCTCCTCATTGGGTTTATTTTACACTTCCTCCCATATCTCTCACTCCAGTATGTTGTTATGGCGGTGTGCCATAGCAACATACTGTGCCATAACAACATACTGGAGTGAGGGATGTGGGAGGGAGTGTAAAATAAACCCGGTGAGGAGCAGAGGTGCGGTGGGGACAATAAGGGAACACTGTATCAACATTCGTGGCCCCAGACTATTCAACATCTTACAGAAGATATGAGAAACACGGCTGGACAAGTATCTTCACCAGGTGCCAGATCAACCAAGCTGTGATGGATATGTGGGGCTGCTGGCCCCAGCAGGGCCCTCAGCGGGCCTCAGTAGGGATAATATAACATGAACAATACAGCACGGATAATACAACATGAACAATACAGCAGGGATAATACATCAGGAACAATGCAGCAGGGATAATACATCAGGAACACTTCAGCATGAACAATACAACATGAACGATATATCATGAACAATATGGAGGGAACAATGCAGTATGAACAATAAATACATCATGTATAATACAGCAGGAACAACAGAGCATGAACAATACACCAGGAACAATAGAGTGTAGATGAATGGTTCAGAGAACCGACACGTTGAAAAATTAGATACACGTGCAACTCTTGGGTATCTTTATTGAGGAAACGTTTCGCCACACAGTGGCTTCATCAGTCCATACAAAGGAGAATCTTGAAGAACAGGAGGAGAATGAGGCAATCAGTCCCTCAGCCTTGAGTCGATGTGGTCAGTCAATCTTGAATAGAATACGGCGTAAGTACGGAGAAGCAGCTTATAAACCGTAGGCAGGAGAATTCTTCGCTTGCCTAACCCTTGGGCACGACCTAATACCACATTGAACAAATGTTACACGACCTATGACTGCTGCACCTCTCCTGCCAACGGTTTATAAGCTCCTTCTCCGCACTTATGCCGTATTCTGTTCAAGATTGATGGACTGACCACATCGACTCAAGGTTGAGGGACTGATTACCTCATTCTCCTCATGTTGTTCAAGATTCTCCTTTGTATGGACTGATGAAGCCACTTTGTGGAGAAATGTTTCCTAAATAAAGATACCCAAGAGTTGCACATGTGTCTAATTTTTCAGGAACAATAGAGAGTGGAAAATAGCTCATGAAGAACACAACATGAACAATACAGCTTGAATACATGAACAATACATGAACAATACAGCATGAACAATACAACATAAACAGTACAGCATGAACAATACAACATAAACAATACAGCATGAACAATACAACATAAACAGTACAGCATGAACAATACAACATAAACAATACAGCATGAACAATACAACATAAACAGTACAGCATGAACAATACAGCAGGAACGATGCATCATGAACAATACGGATGGAACAATGCAGTATGAAATATAAATACAACGGGAACAATGCAGTAAGAACAACAGATCATGAACAATAGCTCGTGAACATTACAGCAGGAACGACAGAGCAAGAACAATGCAACAAGAACAATACAACATGAACAACACGGCATGAACTACAGATTATGAACAACAGAGCATGAACATTAGAGCATGAACAATATAGTAGGAACAAAGAGCATGAACAAAAGAGCATAAACAATAAGACATGAACAATAGAACGTAAACAATACGGCATGAACAATAGAGCGTAAACAATAGAATAAGAAAAATACAATATTTTCACATTTTTTTTATTAAATTCTGTAATATTTGGATTATTAATGTTTGGAGGATTTTCATCACTGGGAATCGGCATTGCTGTATTTCTCATTGAACATCTTTCACTTTCCAGCCATAACATTAACCTTTTTAAATCCCCATAAAGTCTTCTGAGTTTATCTGTCTTCTTGATTTCGATTTTTATTCAATAATGTTGATTATGAACAACATGGGACCAAGACTGAGCCTTTTTGGAGTCCATCTTTGACTGGTCTTCTTTCTGATGTCACGTCAACTGTGCTAATTCTTCGCTGCCTGTTGTCATTCATGACTCGACAGTTTTTTTCCTCCTTTATTGTGAGTCGCCACTCTCCTTAACATCACATTCTTCATCGTGATCTACTGCCTCAAGAGTCCAATTAAATGAAGTCATTTAATTTGCTAGGTAAGAATAGCCTCTCGTGAATTCGTGTTGTAACGTCAGTTCAATTATTCACTTCAAGATGGTCTCTAAGTATATGCGATACTATCGATTCTAAGAATTTTCTCGCTATTGAGGTCAAGCTGAATAGGAGGTAATTAGTGGTTGGGCTGTATCTCCCTCTTTTAAGAAAAGAATCACGCTACTAATCTTTCACATATCAGGAACGATATAAATCCGTTTATAGTAATCTGTAAAAGTGACTGCCTAGAAGATTGGATTTTTAAGATTTTGCCGTCGAAGCGGCTAGTTTACTGTGTACCCCATAAGTATCCTGTGGATGGAAGCGCAAGAACTTATGGATACACAAAAGGCCTAGGAATTAGGGCCCTAAAGGATTTACAAATTTCATAAATTTTCTTTCAACAGATAAGTGAACTGCAGATGTAAATCTAAATATTCTACTAGCAGCTAAGTTTCCTCTCGTATTCAGGAAGAATCATTCAGAACAGTGCCTCTGGATCAGGGGATTTATTTTGCCTCTACTGCTGCACGTGGATAATAAACATGTATCTGGTGACTGTAATACTGTGGATCTGCTTAGCCCAGGATCACAAAAATTATCAGTCATTAGGATTTCCATTGCATCTTGTGTGTGTGTGTGTGTGTGTGTGTGTGTGTGTGTACTCACCTAGTTGTGGTTGCAGGGGTCGATTCATAGCTCCTGGCTCTGCCTCTTCACCGGTCGCTACTAGGTCACTCCTGCTCCATGGGCTTTATCATACCTCTTCTTAAAGCTATGTATGGAACCTGTCTCCACTACATCACTTCCCAGACTATTTCACTTCCTGACAATTCTGTGACTGAAGAAATGCTTCCTAACATCCCTGCGATTCATTTGAGTCTTCATCTTTCTACTTTGACCCCTTGTTGCTGTGTCCCATCTCTGGAACATTCTATCCCTATCCATCTTGTCGATTCCTCTCAATATTTTATATGCCGTTATCATATCCCCCCTATCTCTCCTGTGCTCAAGTGTCGTCAGGTTGATTTCCCTTAACCTCTCCTCGTAGGACATACCCCTTAGCTCTGGGACTAGTCTTGTTTCAAACCTTAGCACTTTCCCTAGTTTCCTTACGTGCTTGGCTAGGTGTGGGTTCCAAACTGATGTACTCATCTGTGTGCGTGTATGCGTGTATGCGTGTGTGTGTGTGTGTGTGTGTGTGTGTGTGTGTGTGTGTGTGTGTGTGTGTGTGTGTGTGTGTGCGTGCGTAAGAGAAAATAATTGAGATTTATTATAACTCTTAGAAAGTCGTAGGTGTTAGCTGATGCATGATGTCTGGTGACAGCCTCGTACGCCCACGTCCAGGCCTACGCACCCACACTCACGCCCACACCCGACCCTTATACTATGTCAACGCCGACAGTACCTACATCCACAGCCCACACTACACTTACACCACAACCACACCACAACCCACACCACACTTACACCACAACCCACACCACAATCACACCACAACCACACCACACCCACGCCACACCCACGCCACACCCACGCCACACCCACGCCACACCCACGCCACACCCACACTACAACCACACCACAACCACACCACAACCCACTTACACCACAACCCACAGCACAATCACACCACAACCACACCACACCCACGCCACACCCACGCCACACCCACGCCACACCCACGCCACACCCACGCCACACCCACACCACAACTACACCACACTCACACAACACCCACACCACAACCACACCACAACCACACCACAACTACACCACACCCACACCACACCCACATCACACCCACACCACAACTACACCACACCCACACCACAACTACACCACACCCACACCACACCCACATCACACCCACACCACACCCACATCACACCCACACCACAACTACACCACAACTACACCACACCCACACCACAACTACACCACACCCACACCACAACTACACCACACCCACACCACAACCACACCACAACTACACCACACCCACACCACACCCACACCACACCCACACCACAACCACACCACAACTACACCACAACTACACCACACCCACACCACAACTACACCACACCCACACCACACCCACACCACAACCACACCACAACTACACCACACCCACACCACACCCACACCACAACTACACCACAACCACACCACACCCACACCACAACTACACCACAACTACACCACACCCACATCACACCCACACCACAACTACACCACAACCACACCACACCCACACCACACCCACACCACAACTACACCACAACCACACCACACCCACACCACAACTACACCACAACTACACCACAACCACACCACAACTACACCACAACCACACCACACCCACACAACTACACCACACCCACACCACACCCACACCACACCCACACCACAACTACACCACAACTACACCACAACTACACCACACCCACACCACACCCACATCACACCCACACCACAACCACACCACACCCACATCACACCCACACCACAACTACACCACACCCACATCACACCCACATCACACCCACATCACACCCACACCACAACTACACCACAACTACACCACAACTACACCACAACTACACCACACCCACACCACACCCACATCACACCCACACCACAACCACACCACACCCACATCACACCCACACCACAACTACACCACACCCACACCACACCCACACCACACCCACACCACAACTACACCACACCCACATCACACCCACACCACAACTACACCACACCCACACCACACCCACATCACACCCACACCACAACCACACCACAACCACACCACAACTACACCACACCCACATCACACCCACACCACACCACACCCACATAAACACCCACATAAGTGCACACAAATAGTTCTATTTTCACTGTTTCAGTCATGACCGTTTATGACAGCTGAGAAAATTTGTAACCAGATGACAGTTTGTCTTAGATGGTGAGTCCCAGGGATGACACCGTCACCACCTTGTGGTGACACTACAGACATCTGGTGGTGGCACCACCTACACCTGGTGATGGCACCACCAACACCTGGTGATGGCACCACCAACACCTGGTGATGACACCACCAGCACCTGGTGATGGCACCACCAACACCTGGTGATGGCACCACCAGCACCTGGTGATGGCACCACCAACACCTAGTGATGACACCACCAGCACCTGGTGATGGCACCACCAACACCTGGTGATGGCACCACCAGCACCTGGTGATGACACAACAAACACCTGGTGATAACATCACCACCACCTGGTGATGACACCACCACCACCTGGTGATGACACCACCAACACCTAGTGATGCCACCAGCACCTGGTGATGACACCACCAACACCTGATGATGACACCACCAACACCTGGTGATGACACCACCAACACCTGGTGATGACACCACCAACACCTGGTGATGGCACCACCAATACCTAGACGACATCACCAACACGTAGATAGCATCACCAACACCTAGATGGCACCACCGATACCTAGACGGCACCTCCAACACCTGGATGACATCAATACCTAGAAGGCATCACCAACACCTAGACAGTACCACCCACCAGTAACTAGATGGCACCACCAACACCTAGATGACATAAACACATAGATGGCATCACCAACACCTAGATGACATAAACACCTAGATGGCATCACCAACACCTAGATGACATAAACACATAGATGGCATCACCAACACCTAGATGACATAAACACCTAGATGGCATCACCAACACCTAGATGACAAACACCTAGATGGTACCACCAATAACTAAATGACATCACCAACATCTATATGGTATCACCAACACCTAGATAGCACCACCGACACCTAGATAGCACCACCGACACCTAGATAGCACCACCGACACCTAGATAGCACCACCGACACCTAGACAGCACCATCAACACCTAGACAGCACTACCAAGACCTAGATGGCATCAACAACATCTAGATGGTCGCACCAACACCTTTATAGAACTACCGACACCTAGATAGTACCACCGACACCTAGACAGCAACACCAACACCTAGACAGCATCACCAACCTCTGGATGACACCGAAGTATTTCAGTGGACTCTAGAGAATATCTTGATGCTCGCTGCTGACAAGTTCCAGCTGCTCAGATATGGAAAGAATGAGAACTTCAAATGGGATACTATATTCATAACGTATGAGAATCTTCCACTAGAATGAAAGAGACACGTGAAAGTCTTGGATGTCAGGTTACTAATATTTCAAAGAACACTGCTCAGCGAATATCGCTAAAGCCAGGAAAATGAAGGGATGGATAATGAGAACTTTCGAACGAGTGGAAACAATGCTAATAGCGACAATATTCAAATAATTTTCTCTAGTTCTCTCTCTCTCTCTCTCTCTCTCTCTCTCTCTCTCTCTCTCTCTCTCTCTCTCTCTCTCTCTCTCTCTCTCTTAAAGTACGGTTTAGTTTTGACAGCTTCGATCAGGGAAGGAGAATTGCAACAAATACAGAGATTGTTTATAGTCATGAGAAACCCAATAAAATATTAAAATTTCTAGGAAAATCTGAAAGTCCTGCATATGTACTCTGTGAAGCAGAGCGGAGATACGTGTACTCTTGAGAGCCTCGTTCCAAACCAGCGCACCATCATAGCAATGTCGGATAGTGAGAGATATGGGAGGAAGTGTAAACCCAGTCAAAAATCAGTAAGGTCACAAAAAACATAGAATTATTCAGCATTTCCAGTAGATATCTGAAACATTGCTGAGCAAGTGTAGAATTCTTCAAGAGGAAAGTTGACAAACACCTCCAACATGTGTTAGATCAACCACGCTGTTGCTGTCAGCAACAGCGTGGTTGAACAGGCGAGCACCGGACAAGCATAGTATAAGGCCAGCTTGCGGGAATAGGAAAACTCTCGAAACCGGTCACAGGTGTATCACAATTATACCGTTAACGCCTGGATGACACCAGCCACTGAATTGCACTACCAACGTCTGGGTGGCACCACCAACGTCTAGATGGCACCACAAACGTCTGGATAGCACCACCAACAACTGGTTAACCACTAACTGATGGATGACATGATTAACCACTAAATATCACCATCATGTGGATGACACCACCCTCTGGATAACATTACCAACTGGTGGATGGCGCCGTCATCCACTGGATGGCATCACTAACGTCCGGATGGCACTAGAAACTAATAGACAGCACCACTAACGTCCAAGTAGCACCAAACTTGTTGATGGCACTACAGTCGCTTGGATTCGTCTGAATGGCATTGCCAACCTCTGAATGGCACCACAACAGTCTGAATGAGATCCTCAATCTTTGGATGGCACTGCTAATTGTTTGATGGCTTCCCCAGTCACTGGTTGACACTACAAACATGTGGATGGCACAGCCAGCACCTGGCACCTCACGCCCCCCCCCCCCCTTTGAATTGAAAACACAAACATTTACTCACCTGAATCGTCGACGATGGTTTCGTGAATAGCATGAGTGAAGCAGTCCTTGTATCCTTCAGGAGGGGAGAGTGTGAGCTGCTCGACCCCTGGTGACCCCGGCGCCAGGCTCAGGTCAAACGATCTGATAGACACCAGTTGGGGTTCACTCTCCTCGTGCACAACAATCACATAGTCGGCCTCTAAACACTCGTTTTTAGCTTCATTAATACAGACGCGGTGCCCTCGGCTCTTCTGACCTGCTCGCTTGAGGGCAGAGCGCAGAGGGGCACCGCTGGCACTGCTGGTGACCATGGCACTTCCCGAGCCAGCAGGCTGCTGCTGCAGGGCGGCGTCGGAGGCTGCCATAGAGGCATCGAGCTCAGGCTCCTGTGTGTGGTCGTGGGCAGACACCAGCGGCCCGCACTTATGTTTCATCATACACTCACTACTGGCTGCTGCTGCACTTGCTGCCCGCCCTCCGTCATGGCAGCAGGAGCGACGCCACGCTGCGTGCTCGCCACCTCCCACCGTAGCACTGGTGATTCCCCTCTCCGCTGCGCACACCTCGTCATGGATCAATACCACGTCTTCCCCGGCAGCCTCCTGGCCGCCCTCGCACGCGCCCTCAACACTCCCGCGGCGCCCACACTCACCCCACTCATCCTCAGACTCTGATGAGCTGTCAATGAAATGTATATCACTAAGGCTACCTTGAGTCCTTTTCACCTCGTCCATAGATAATGATGAGCACCCTACACTTGCCCCACCTCCGGCATCATCGCTATAATTGTATCTTATTACCCTTTGGTAAGCCCTACTGTAACTCCTGTGGGCAACAGGAGGCAAGGGTGTAGGCGGAGTGGGCGTGTCATGGGCAGTGTGGTAAAGGGTGGCCATAGCATGGACCAGAGTATCGTTGTGCATCACTTCGTCAGGGGCTCCCAGATCGCGGCAGGTGCCGCCCACACCCACTTGTTGCCGCCCGTCATGCCTGGGCACCTTCTAGCCCTCCCTGCTGTCAGGGCCAGAGTGCTACCACACGTGGCTCTGTAGCGCCCACCTCTACCCTGAAGCCTTTTTACGATTAAGCAGATTTTTTTTAGAATTAACCCGAGAGTGATGTTATCCCAAGACACCGTAAGAGGTGGCCGGTATCCTTCGGGATCCTTTGATTCTCTTTCCCAGAGTACGGACCACAACAGTCGACTAACACCCGGGTAAACAGTGGCAGTACATGCAAGATGTCACATACGTCTTAACTGGCCTGATAAGTTATCATCTCTGGACGAGAATACTGGGTTACATACAAACTGTTATACAGTAAGACATACACACTGTGTGAGTGTGTGTAGTAGTAACAGCTGCGGCTAGCATGTGAATATGGGTCAGTGGTCACGGCGGCTGCCTCCCTGAGTGCCTGGACACATGAGTGGTCAGTCTCCCTCCACCTCACTCTCCACTCACACTTCACTGCTGCACACTCAGTGTTTTCACTGATGCGCGCACAATGTCTTCACTGCTGTGTGCACAATGTCTTCACTGCTGCGCGCACAATATTTTCACTGCTGCATACACAATTTCACCGCTGAACGCACAAAAAACGTTTCACTTCTAACAAAAAACGAAGTTGCATCAGCAAGAGCCGTGTTTTCAGTCTTGGACGATGAGTGTCACCACTTGGGAATTTCTGTTGATCCTTGTGTCTAAAGATACTCCTCACACTCACTCTTCCATGCTATTTTTTTTTCCACTGTAATCACTACTTTGCTAATCCTACTTCCACCAGATGCTAATCACTTACGCGGAAGTGTTTCCTCAAGAAGTTGTTGGAGGTCGAAGTTTCAACAGCTGGCTCCCTGCTAGTCACCATTCATTCACTCACTAAGGGAGCATATACATTAGTGCGAGTGAGTGTGTTCCGTGCAGGGCGGCAACACATTGTGTAGTGGTCC
The DNA here is from genome assembly GCF_038502225.1 of Cherax quadricarinatus. Taxonomy (NCBI): domain Eukaryota; kingdom Metazoa; phylum Arthropoda; class Malacostraca; order Decapoda; family Parastacidae; genus Cherax; species Cherax quadricarinatus. Next base: position 37,711,869 of record NC_091305.1, read on the forward strand.
CACGGACTGTCTCCAGTACCTCCTGCAGGATTTATGAGGGTGATGGGGGGAGGGTACCAGGCAGGTGTTCAGGAATGGTGTGTACACCTGTGGTGGTAGCAGGTGAGGGCTGGTTATTACATAGAGCACAGGTGTGCGAGAAGGCTAATAAAAAATCTTACAGGAATTACATCACATTCCACTGGATAGGTTAATAATCAGTGACTTGCAAAATGAGGTGTTGAGAACTGTATCAAGCAGAGGACCATCACACGTGTACCAGACGGCCTTCAGGTAAACATTCCACGTAAGGAAGAATGGTTCTGCCACTGTCAGGTGGCTCTGGGGAGCACTGCACACGTAGGGGTTGAACAGGTACAGGTGTTTGGGCCAGTAAGTGGTGTTGCAGGTGCAGGGGGCGTGGTGAGGGCGCGCGGGGAGCCCTGAGGGATCAGGCAACACGTCCTGCCACTTTCCACCTGCGCGGCCCGACACACAACTTTCACTGATGTTGGCTCACCATTCACACACACACACACGCTGGGCTGCTGGCCCAGTGATACACTCACTGCTCCCTCACCACCTCCCCTTTAAACTCAATATCTGAGGCCCTTTATTGGACTCAACGGCCCTCTGCACACACTGGCTGCCCCTGGCTGCCTTCAAGAGGCAGCTGGAGAGATACTTAGAGTCGGTACCGGATCAGCCGGGCTGTGGTTCGTACGTTGGACTACGTGCGGCCAGCAGTAACAGCCTGGTTGATCAGGCCTTGATCCATCGGGAGGCCTGGTCGTGGACCGGGCCGCGGGGGCGTTGATCCCCAAAATACCCTCCACGCAGACTCCAGGTAGCACGCACTCGCTAACTCCAGCACGCACTCGCTGGCTCCAACACACACTCGCTGACTCCAGTAAACACTCGCTGACTCCAGCAAACACTCGTTAGCTCAGCACAATTGACATTAAACCAAACACTGTTATGATTATTCCCAACGAGTGCGACAGACCACTGCTTCATACACAGAGTGCCCGAGGAGTGCCAGAGGCCACTGCTTCACACGCACAGAGTGGGGAACCCGTACTAACTACAGTCCTCCCCTCCTTCCCTGACACGGTACTGGCTAGCGGGCGCTCCCTCACCCCCGCCTCACAGTTAACCTGAAGGAAGCAGGGGGGCGGGGCCTGGGGTGGCTGATTGGGGGGACGTCGGAGGGGGGTCTCCTGCTTCAAGGGGGATTGGTGGAGGTGGAGGAGGGGGGTGAGACGGGGCGGAAGGAGAGAGGGAGGGAGCGAGGGAGGGAGGGAGGGGAGAAACTATCATACATGTAATGCCATCCAGTGTTGTCAGGTGGATTGTGTGGTTGATCAGTTATTATTGTGAATATGATATTCTTGATAGACCGCTAAACCCGTAAGCACCTGGAGAGTTTATTAGGTTTTATCAGAGGAAGGGGTAGTGTCCAGTACCTTGGATCAAGAGGCCTTCACCAACATCAGATAGCAAGGTCACGTGCAGCCTTAATTAATGACCCTAGTGTAGTCAGAAGACATTTAAACCCAGTTCAACCTTTCATGGCACTTTTTGATGTAGCGGGTTTGTAATGAGAGTCTAAGATAAACAGTTTAAAGATATAAAATTAGCAATTTAAGGATAAGATCAAATTATCTTTAGTCGAGGTATCTACGAATGATTTTACAAAGAATATCATAAGACTGCTCAATGGCCGTGGATGTAGATCCCTACTGACAGCACACAGCAGTGATACATTACCACAATTACTGAAGTATAGTCACACTAAGTAATGATCCGCTTGATTATTAGCCTTAAAATGGGAATTCAAGTAAACTCTGGGCGTGTATACACCGAGAGATGCATGTAACCTAATCTGCTGAGGACCTCGTGGAAATGTTACACAGATAACTGTTTGAGTTATCCAGGTTAACGTACGTAATTTATCGCCACTACAATGCTTATAATAATTATGTACAATGCAGTCTTTGCGTAAAGGTAAAGCCATACTTATGAGCCTAGATGAAGCCTATCTAATCTTACCTGACACAATCATGAGAGGCATAGCATGTGACTGTCTCTCTTGAGACACATACTGTGCACACCAGCACGGTACACCAGCACTGTGCACCAGCACAGTACACCAGCACTGTACACCAGCACTGTACACCAGCACTGTGCACCAGCACAGTACACCAGCACTGTACACCAGCACTATACACCAGCACTGCACACCAGCACAGTACACCAGCACTGTACACCAGCACTGTGCACCAGCACAGTACACCAGCACTGTACACCAGCACTGTACACCAGCACTGTGCACCAGCACAGTACACCAGCACAGTACACCAGCACAGTACACCAGCACTGTACACCAGCACTGTACACCAGCACAGTACACCAGCACAGTACACCAGCACTATACACCAGCACAGTACACCAGCACTGTACACCAGCACTGCACACCAGCACTATACACCAGCACAGTACACCAGCGCTGTCAACCAGCACTGTACACTAGCACACCAGCACTCCAGCACCGTACACCAGTATTGTACTGCTGTCATACTCTATACGATTGCTACTTTGCAGGAATATGTATATGAATGATGTGTGTGTATCTGTATTTGTGTGTATATGAGAGGTGAGACTCATGGGAATTTCTGGACTATTTCTATAACATGAGGTGTTAAAAATAGTGTGTGTGTGTGTGTGTGTGTGTGTGTGTGTGTGTGTGTGTGTGTGTGTGTGTGTGTGTGTGTGTGTGTGTGTGTGTGTGTGTGTGTACTCACCTAGTCGATGCTGCAGGGGTCGAGTCCGAGCTCCTGGCCCTGCCTCTTCACTGATCGCTACTAGGTCACTATCCATGAACTGTGAGCTTTATCATACCTCTGCTAGCTTTATCATACCTGTGTGTGTGTGTGTGTGTGTGTGTGTGTGTGTGTGTGTGTGTGTGTGTGTGTGTGTGTGTGTGTGTGTGTGTGTGTGAGGTGTTTGCGTGTGCATTTGAATGAGTCAGTGCGAGGGAAATGGAGGGAAGGGCCGAGTGTGTATTTGTATGGAAGGTGAGAGGAATTATTTTTTTTAGCAAAATTGGATTAATAATGTGTTGCTATCGTGTTCTATAAGATAATTAAATAGAAGGGAGGGAGGGAGGAAGGGAGATAGTGACTGAGGGAGGGAGGGTGTAAGGGAGGGAAGAAGGGGAGGGGCATTTACAACTCACATAAACCTGTTTTGTGTTTTAATATATTCACTCCTAAGGATTTTAACGCCCTTATTCAGAGACAACCTCCCATTTTCTATGAAATATTAGTTCGATCGGTAACTCGTCTACGAGTTAATAAGGTCCTCATTATAAGTAACATTTTTGTTGTTGTTGCGTCAGTTTGTCTACAGAGATAAAATTCTCTCTGCGCTGCAGCAGTTCTTATATATAACATACCAGAAAGAAAAACAGATCAATCTTGACACGTTTGGTGTAAGTTATATGTTGGCTGTAGAGACAAGAAAACTATCTTGAAAGAAACAGGACGAAAGGTAATGAAATAGAGTGGTCCGACCCTCCCTACCCCCTCTCACAGGTTTCAAGGTCTTCTTGGGGTGGGGGTGTACCAGGTGAATTGGGTGGTGGGTGGCGGGTGGGTGGGGGAAATGAGAGATGCCAGTGAGTGGATGGGGAACGATAGGGGAGGGACGGGGGGTGGGGGGAGAAAGACGCCTTACCTCTCTTCCACATCTCTTCCCCCACTTCCTCCCTCCCGACACAACACTCCCTACACACGTAGTAACCCCAGAACCACCCCCTACCCCATCCTCTGCCTCTCCATCGCCACACCTGCCCAAAACACACACACGCACGCACCACACACATACACTCACTCGCACACACACACACACACGCACACACACACACACACACACACACACACACACACACACACACACACACACACACACACACACACACACACACACACATTCTGTGTCACAAACCTTCTGGAGTTTTATGACAAGGTAACAGAAGTAAGACACGAGAGGGGTGGGTGGATTGCATTTTCCTGGACTGCAGGAACGCCTTCGACAGTTCCTCACATGAGATTAGTGCAGAAGCTGGAGGATCAGGCGCGTATAACAGGGAGGGCACTGCAATGGATCAGAGAATACCTGACAGGGAGGCAACAACGAGTCATGGTACGTGAAGAGGTATCACAGTGGGCACCTGTGACGAGCGGGGTCCCACAGGGGTCAGTTCTTGGACCAGTGCTATTTTTGATATATTTGAATGACATGTTGGAAGGGACAGACTCTGAAGTGTCCCTGTTCGCAGATGATGAGAAGTTGATGAGAAGAATTAAATCGGATGAGGATCAGGCAGGACTACAAAGAGACCTGGACAGACTGGACACGTCCAGAAACTGGCTTCTCGAATTCAACCCTGCCAAATGCAAAATCGTGAAGATTGTGGAAAGGCAAAGAAGACCGCAGACAAAGTATAGGCTAGGTGGACAAAGACTACAAACCTCACTCAAGGAGAAAGATCCTGGGGTGACCATAACACCAGGCACATCTCCGGAGGCACACATCGACCAGATAACTGCTGATAAATTAGACACATGTGCAACTCTTGGGTATCTTTGTTGAGGAAACGTTTCGCCACACAGTGGCTTCATCAGTCCATACATAGGAGAAACTTGAAGAACAGGAGGAGAATGAGGTAATCAGTCCCTCAACCTTGAGTCCATCAATCTTGATGGACTGAACACATCGAGTCAAGGTTGAGGGACTGATTACCTCATTCTCCTCCTGTTCTTCAAGTTTCTCCTATGTATGGACTGATGAAGCCACTGTGTGGCGAAACGTTTCCTCAACAAAGATACCCAAGAGTTGCACATGTGTCTAATTTATCAACATGTCGGTTCTCTGAACCATTCATCTACAGATAACTGCTGCAGCATATGGGCGCCTGGCAAACCTGAGAATAGCGTTCCGATACCTTAATAAGGGAATCGTTCAAGACACTGTACACTGTGTACGTCAGGCCCATACTAGTGTATGCAGCACCAATTTGGAACCCACACCTGGTCAAGCACGTCAAGAAGTTAGAGAAAGTACAAAGGTTTGCAACAAGGCTAGTTCCAGAGCTCAGGGGAATGTCCTACGATGAAAGGCTGAGAGAAATCGGACTGACGACAATGGAGGACAGAAGGGTCAAGGGAGACATGATAACGACATACAAGATACTGCGTGGAATAGATAAGGTGGACTGAGACAGGATGTTCCAGAGAGGGGACACAGAAACAAAGGGTTACAATTGGAAGCTGAAGGCTCTGGCGAGTTACAGGGATGTTAGGAAGTATTTCTTCAGTCATAGAGTTGTCAGGAAGTGGACTAGCCTAGCAAGTGACGTAGTGGAGGCAGGAGCCATACATACCTTTAAGACGAGGTATGACAAAGCTCAGGGAGCAAAGAGAGGACGTAGTGGCGATCAGTGAAGAGGCGGGGCCAGGAGCTGAGTCTCGACCCCTACAACCACAATTAGGTTAGTACAATTAGGTGAGTGCAGGAGCTGCGACTCGACCACGAGCAACAACGTATAAGTGAGTGCACACGCACAGAATACACACACACATGCACACACACACACACACACACACACACACACACACACACACACACACACACACACACACACACACACACACACACACACACACACACACACAAACCGACGTGTGCCTAGGACAAAATGGTAACTAACACACACACACACACGACCACTGCAACCACAAATAGGTGAGTTCACACACACACACACACACACACACAACCACTGCAGCCACAAATAGGTGAGTTCACGCACACACACACACACACACACACACACACACACACACACACACACACACACACACACACACACACATACGTAGTGAAGGCAGGAACCATACTTAGTTTCAAGACGAGGTTTGATAAAACTTATTGAGCAGGGAGAGAGAGGACCTAGCAGCGTTCAGTGAAGAGGCGGGGCCAGTAGCTATGACTCGACCCCTGCAGCCACAAACAGATGAGCAAATAGGTGTGTACACACACAGGAGGACCAGGTAGAACTACAAAGGGATCTGGACAGTTTGCAGGCCTGTCCAACAAATGGCTCCTGGAGTTCAACCCCATCAAATGAAAAGTCATGAAGATCGGGGATGGGCAAAGAGGACCGAAGACAGAGTACAGTCAAGGGGGGCCAAAGACTACAAACCTCACTCAAGGAAAAGGATCTTGGGGTGAGTATAACATCGAACACACTTCCCAAGGCGTACATCAACCAAATAACTGCTGTAGCATACGGGGGACCAGCAAACCTAAGAATAGCATTCCGACATCTCAGTAAGGAGTCGTTCAGGACTTTGTATACCGTGTACATCAGGCCCATATTGGGCCAGTTTAGAACCCACACCTGGCTAAGCTCGTTTGCAACGAGACTATTCCCTGAGCTAAGGGGTATGTCCTACGAGGAGAGGTTAAGGGAAATCGACCTGACAACACTGGAGGACAGGAGGGACGGGGAGGATATTATAACAACATATAAAATACTGAGAGGAATCGACAAGGTGGACAGGGACAGGATGTTCCAGAGATGGGGCACACCAACAAGAGGTCACAATTGGAAGATGAAGACTCAGATGAGTCACAGGGATGTTAGGAAGCATTTCTTCAGTTACAGAGTTTTCAGGAAGTGGAATAGTCTGGAAAGGGAGGTGGTGGAGGCAGGTTCCATACATAGCTTTAAGAAGAGTTTTCATAAAGCTCATGGAGCAGGGAGAGAGTGGATCTAGTAGCGACCAGTGAAAAGGCAGGGCCAGGTGCTATGAATCGACCCATGCAATCACAATCAAGTGAATACAATTAGGTGAGTACACACGCACACACACACACACAAACACACACACACACACACACACACACACACACACACACACACACACACACACACACACACACACACACACACACACACACACACACACACTCATACATACACACGCACATATACACAATATACACTCAAACACACATACTCACAAAATGCTCACACACACGCACACACACACTCACACACACACACACACACACACACACACACACACACACACACACACACACACACACACACACACACACACACACAGGAGGGTCGCGTCTCGGTAAACTGGGCGTGAATGGGTGTAGTGGAAGTCTGACAAAGCAACGAGCACAGAGCAAAAAACAGCGAGGCTCCGCCCGGGAGACCAATGACCTGAAGGAAACAACAAAAGTGGTACTGTGGTTCAGCTGGAAATGGGTCAGGTGCTCGGGAGTAGTGGGGGAATGGGTCAGGTGATGGGGATTGGCGGAGGAGTGGGTCAGGTGATAGGGAGTAGTGGGGTAATGGGACTGGTGCTACGGAGTAGTCGGGGCATGGGTCTGGTGCTTGGGAATGGAGAGGGAATAGGTCTGGTGCTAGGGAATAGTGGGAGATTGGTACTGGTGCTTCGGTAAGTGGGGGATGAATGAGGTGTTAGGAAGGGTTTGGGGATGAGTCTAAGTTTTGTGGGAAGTGGGTGGGAAGGATTCCAGTGCTCGAGGGGGAGTCCGGAACAAGTCAAATGCTAAGAGAAATTTGGGGACGTGAGAAGTGTGAAAGTAGAGAGAGAAGAAGCGTATGTGGGGCGGCAGTAGGCGAGCGATGGTGGGAAGAGACACTCCATTAGTCAGGAACCTACCATGGGATGTACCCAATGGAAGTTAATCATACAGATCATGTCTGGAACATTCTGCGATGCACTCAACCCAAAAATAAGTAGCTCACCTGGGAGTGCCAGGAGGTGACACCCCTGGGGTGCTAACCCAGGGGCCGTACATACGTATTAACACCTACTCTGCCTGAATTTTTTTTCTTCAAGGTTAGAACGCCTCATCTGATTAGCTTTAAACTTTCCATGCTGATGTACATTAATTAGGCAACGGTTCATGCAATTACAGGCATGTGCAAATGCCCTCTGGTCAGTTTTGTATGAATCATTTCGAGTTTTGATTTCCCTGCAATAACTCGAGATAGCCTGTTCAGACACTCAGCACTGGTGTAACCTAATTAAAAGAAGATTCCCAATATTATTAGTATAATGTACTGTTTTCCAATAAAATATCTTGAGTATGCCTCATCTGAACTGCTTCAATCAGTAATGACTGATGCATCGTATGATGCATCTTATGCAAGTTCAGACTGTGCAGGTGCAAATTACAGGAAATAATAACATGTTTGAAACTTGTAATTTTTACATTTCTTGCAATTACTGGAGAATGCCTCATCTGATTGGTTTCAATCCGGTGTGTTTCGTTCAACAGGTTTGATCACTCGGGTGAGAAAGACGGCCTCGTATTTAACCTCAATATCCTGTAAAGAACTTTATTACACATACTCCATCAAGTGGACTAACATGCCAAACAAACCACTTAGTCATTCTCTTATCATGCATATGTGTTTATTCACCACTGAATACAACTTAAGAGTACCTTATAAGAAGGTGAGAGGGTGTGCTTCCCTGGAGCTGGTGTTGGTGACATAGTCAACATGTTGGATAATATGTCAGGTAATGGGAACAAGCCCATTATCTGTCTCAATGCCAGTGGAAATGATATTGGGAAGGGTAGGAGAGAAGAGCTGCTAGTTAAGTACAGGTGAGCTATAGATTTAATTAAGTCTAAGGGAGGGGAGTGGGAAATGAATGGTTGTCTAGGACAATTGGTGTAAATTGCTGGCTAGACAGATACTGCAATGAACTTGCAATCCCATTCATTGACAACTGGGACAACTTTTATGGCAAACATGATATGTATGCAAGGGATGGGGTACATCTCTCTGGGGCAAGGGTGGTAGCACTTGCCAATTCGATCGAGAGAAGCAATGCTGACATGTCTAGGATTTTAAACTGATAGAAGATAGAGGTATGGGTGTGTGTGGGAAATACTCAGATTGCAACACTAGGGCTGAAAACAGGAAATGTATAAAATACATTCATAATAAAGTTATAAATGAAGACACTGGATCAGGTCAGCAAACAAAGGGAGACAGCAGAGGGCAGCAAAAGACTAGCCTCTTTAAGGTTTACTATACTAATAGCATGTATGTAGGAAATAAGATAGATGAGCTAAAATTAATTGCAAGTGCAGGAATCATAGATATTATTGCTATTACAGAGACCTGGCTCAATCTGAAAGATAGAGAGATGCTTTCTGAGTGTCACATACAAGGCTATAAATTATTCCACACTGATAGGCCCAACAGGAAGGGTGTAGAGTAGCGATGTATGTCAGAGACAATTTAAATTGTGTTAGACAACATATAAAATTAGAAGAGTCAGCCACTGAATCTGTTTGGTTACAGCTTCTCGAGGGCTGTGAAAAACTAATCTTGGGTGTAATTTACAGGCCCCAAAATCTTGGTAGGGAATGCAGTCAACTTCTGTGGGACGAAATTCGTAAGGCATCTACATACGAAAATGTTGTGCTAATGGGAGATTTCAGCTTTAGACAAACTGACTGGAGCAATTTGACAGGAAATTTAGAGCCAACTGAGTTTCTTGATATGATTCAGGAATGTTTCTTAAAACAGTTTGTGACAGAACCAATTAGAGGAAATAACCTGCTCGACTTGGTTCTTTCCAGCAGGGAATCACTAATAAATAATCTTGAGGTTAATGATGAGCTTGGGGAAAGTGATCACAAATCACTCAGTTTTAATATATCATGGAATTACCCTAATAATGGCAATCAAGTCTCTGTCCCAGACTTCTGCTTGGCTGATTTCATAGGACTGAAAAATTACCTGGGTGGGCTGAACTGGAATCACCTAACAATGCGTCAGGTAGGTGGTGATGGTTGCCGATATGACGTTTTCTAGAGCATAGTTCTAGCTGTTCAGACAACTTATGTTCCAAATAGGGAAATCAGATCAAACAAAAATGATCCTAAATGGATGAGCAATAAATTAAAACATCTCATTGGTCAAAAGAGAGGCATATATAGGCGAATCAAAAGAGGAGAGAGGCAATTAAAAAATCAATATATTCATTTAAAGAGAGAAATAAAAAAGGGAATAAGAAAGGCAAAAAGTGAGTATGAGGTTAAAGTTGCAAGAGAATCGAAGACTAACCCAAAAGGATTCTTTCATGTATACAGAAGTAAGAGTTGGGATAAGATAGGCCCACTCAAAAGTTACTCGGGTCAGCTCATGGACAGTGATAAGGAAATATGTAGCATTTTTAATACTTACTTCCTCTCAGTTTTTACACAGGAAGATACTAGCAATATTCCAGAAATAATAAATTATGTAGAACAGGACTATAGTAAACTATGCACGATTAGGGTCACAAATGACATGGCCCTTAGAGAAAATAGATAAATTAAAACCAAACAAATCCCCAGGCCCTGATGAACTGTATGCAAGGGTTCTAAAGGAATGTAAAGAGGAGCTTAGCAAACCTTTGGCTAATCTTTTCAACATATCACTACAAACTGGCATGGTGCCAGATAAGTGGAAAATAGCATTGTGATACCTATTTTCAAAGCAGGTGACAGGGGTCAGTGTTGGGCCCCTTGTTGTTCACAGTCTACATAAACGACATAGATGAGGAAATAAACAGCGAACTTAAACAAGTTTGCCGATGACACCAAAATAGGCCGTCGAATTCACTCTGACAAGGACATTAGAGCACTCCAGGAAGATTTAAATAGACTGATGCAGTGGTCGGAGAAATGGCAGATGCAGTTTAATATAGACAAATGCAATGTTCTAAACATTGGACAGGAAAATAACCATGTCACAAATAAACTAAATAATGTAGATCTTAACATTATTGATTGCGAGAAGGATTTGGGAGTTCTGGTTAACAGTAATCTAAAACCAGGAAAACAGTGCATAAGTGTTAGCAGTAAAGCAAACAGAATCCTTGGCTTCATATCAATAAACATAAATAACAGGAGTCATCAACTTTATATATCCTTGGTTAGGCCTCATCTAGATTATGCTGCACGGTTTTGGTCACTGTATTACAGAATGAATATAAATGCTCCGGAAAGCGTACAAAGGAGGATGGCAAAGTTGATCCCATGTATCAGAAATCTTCCCTATGAGGATAGACTAAGGGCCCTGAATCTGCATTCTCTAGAAAGGCGTAGAATTAGGGGGGATATGATTGAGGTGTATAAAAGAAAAACAGGAATAAATAAAGAGGATGTAAATAGCATGCTAAAAATATCTAGCCTACACAAGATTTGCAGCAATGACTTTAAATTTGAAAAATACAGATTCAGGAAGGATATAGGAAAGCACTGGTTTGATAATAGGGTTGTGGATGAGTGGAACAAACTACCGAACACAGTTATAGAGGCTAAAACATTGGGTAGTTTTAAAAATACGCAAGATAAATACATGAGTGGGTGCGGGTGGGTGTGAGTTGGACCTGACTAACTTGTGCTACTAGGTCAGATGCCGTGCTCCTTCCTTCAGTGAATGTGATCCAAACTGATTAGGTTGGGGCATTGGCCTAAGCCGGTAGGAGATCTGGACCTGCCTCGCATGGGCCAGTAGGCCTGCTGCAGTGTTCTTTCATTCTTATGTTCTTACGTTCTTACCAACCTCTTAGGAATACTTAACGATGGGTCTCATAAGATAACTCTATCTTCTAAAATGAGATCAAGTAACACTAGTAATACTATCCTCTATAAGAGGAGTAATAGTATCGAAAGAATTATTTTTCAGATCAATTATTTTTAATATCAATAACAACACTGCACCAGCAGGCCAAAACAGCATGGGTTCAAGTCCTTGGCTAGTGCAATGTTGCTATTGATCAATACCACTCGTTCGTGGTCACAATAATATAAAATACTGCTCGTTGAACTAGTACACCAAACAGGGACTAGAATGAAATTAGCCTAGAGTCATCCACACCATCATGTGTCCTTAAGTAGGTAGGGAGTACTACATCCAGTTCCGCTGGATGCCCTACTCTTAAGGATCGTATGGTTCAGTGGATAAGGGCGTCATGTGTTTTCGCCCACCATGAGGCAGGCCAAAGCAGCATGGGTTCGAGTCTTTGGCTAGTGCAGTGTTGTTATTGATATATATATATATGTATGTATATATATATATATATATATATATATATATATATATATATATATATATATATATATATATATATATATAATGTAGCAATTGATAAAAACATTAGATATTTTATTGATATTACCTCTGTACAGAAAACTTTATCGAGGGCTGATCAGACTTCATCTAGTCTGCTGTGATGGTGTTATCTATCTTTCTATCTATCTATCTATCTATCTATCTATCTATCTATCTATCTATCTGTCTATCTATCTATCTATCTATCTATCTATATATATATATATATATATATATATATATATATATATATATATATATATATATATATATATATATATATATATATAGATACATATGTATGCAGAACAACCACTGTGAAAGAATAGAGAATTTCCAAGCGCTTTCATGACTGATCACATTATCAAGGAACAATGAAAGTAATGCATCAAAGGAAGGCATATATAGGGTCTAGACTACACCTCACTATCACTTCCCACAACAAAGCAACACCTGATGCGCAACTCAAAAGAAAGGGAACACTTTCTTGCGAGCGTCAGGTGTTGCTTTGTTGTGGGATGTGATAGTGAGGTGTGGTCTAGACCCTTTATATGCCTTCCTTTGATGCATTTCTTTCATTGTTTCTTGATAATGTGAGTAGTCACGAAAGCTCTTGGAATTTCTCTATTCTTTCACAGTGGTTGTTCTGCATATATATTTAACAAGTCGGCCGTCTCCCACCGAGGCATGGTGACCCAAAAAGAAAGAAAATCTCCAAAAACAAAATACTTTCATCATCATTCAACACTTTCACCTCACTCACACATAATCACTGTTTTTGCAGAGGCGCTCAGAACATAACAGTTTAGAAGCATATACATATAAAGATACGCAACATATCCCTCCAAACTGCTAATATCCCGAAACCCCTCCTTTAGAGTGCAGGCATTGTACTTCCCATTTCCAGGACTCAAGTCCGGCTATATAAAAATAACCGGTTTCCCTGAATCTCTTTACTAAATATTACCCTGCTCACACTCAGATCGTCAGGTCCCAAATACCATTCGTCTCCATTCACTCCTATCGAACACGCTCACGCACGCCTGCTGGAAGTCCAAGCCCCTCGCCCACAAAACCTCCCTTACCTCTTCCTTCCAACCTTTTCGAGGACTACCCCTACCCCGCCTTCCTTCCCCTACAGATTTATACGCTCTCCATGTCACTCTACTTTGATCCTTTCTCTCTAAATGACCAAACCACCTAAACAACCCCTCTTTAGCCCTCTTACTAATACTTTTATTACTCCACACTTTCTCCTAATTTCCACACTCCGAATTTTCTTCATAATATTTGCACTGCACATTGCCCTTAGACAGGACATCTCCACTGCCTCCAACCGCCTCCTCGCTGCTGCATTCACAACCCAAGCTTCACACCCATATAAGAGTGTTGGTACTACTATACTTTCATACATTTCCTTCTTTGCCTCCATAGATAACGTTTTTTGTCTCCACATATACCTCAATGCACTACTCACCTTTTTTCCCTCAACAATTCTATGATTAACCTCATCCTTCAAAAATCCATGCGCCGACACGTCAACTCCCAAATATCTGAAAACATTCACTTCTTCCATATTCCACCTCCCAAATTTGATATCCAATTTTTGTTTATCTAAATCATTTGATACCCTCATCACCTTACTCTTTTCTATGTTCACTTTCAATTTTCTGCCTTTACACACACTCAAAAACTCGTCCACTAACCTTTGCAATTTTTCTTTAGAATCTCCCATAAGCACAGCATCATCAGCAAAAAGCAACTGTGCCAATTCCCATTTTGAATTTGATTCCCCATAATTTAATCTCACCCCACTCCCAAACACCCTAACATTTACTTCTTTTACAACCCTATCTATAAATATATTAAACAACCATGGTGACATTACACATCCCTGTCTAAGACCTACTTTTACTGAGAAGCAGTTTCCCTCTCTTCTACACACCCTAACCTGAGCCTCACTATCCTCATAAAAGTTCTTTACAGCATTTAGTAACTTACTATCTATTCCATATACTTGCAACATCTGCCACATTGCTCCCCTATCCACTCTATCATATGCCTTTTCTAAATCCATAAATGCAATAAAATCTTCCCTACCTTTATCTAAATACTGTTCACATATATGCTTCAATGTGAACACTTGATCTACACATCCCCTACCCACTCTAAAACCTCCTTGCTCATCCGCAATCCTACATTCAGTCTTACCTCTAATTCTTTCAATTATAACCCTACTGTACACTTTTCCTGGTATACTCAGTAAACTTATTCCTCTATAAATTTTACAGTCTCTTTTGTCCCCTTTCCCTTTATATAAAGGGACTATATATGCTCTCCGCCAATCCCTAGGTACCTTCCCCTCTTTCACACATTTATTAAACAAAAATACCAACCACTCCAACACAATATCCCCCCCTGCTTTTAACATTTCTGTCATGATACCGTCAGTTCCAGCTGCTTTACCCCCTTTCATTCTACATAATGCCTCACACACTTCCCCCGCACTCACAACCTGTTCTTCTTCACTCCTAAAACATGGTATACCTCCCTGGCCAGTGCATGAAATTAGCGCCTCCCTTTCTTCGTCGACATTTAAAAGTATCTCAAAATATTCTCGCCATCTACCCAAAACCTCCATTTCCCCATATACTAACTCCCCTACTCTGCTTTTAACTGACAAATCCATTCGTTCCCTAGGCTTTCTTAACTTGTTTAACTCACTACAAAATTTTTTCTTATTTTCATTAAAATTTCTTGACAGTGCCTCTCCCACTCTATCATCTGGTCTCTTTTTG
>NC_091305.1:37731880-37736880 GCF_038502225.1 Cherax quadricarinatus
CATGGACCCGGCCACGGGGGCGTTGATCCCCGGAATAACCTCCAGGTAACCTCCAGGTATAGGGTTGTAAGAGAAGTAAATGCGAGGGTCTTGGCAAGAGGCGTGGAGTTAAAAGATAAAGAATCACACATAAAGTGGGAGTTGTCACAGTTGCTCTTTGCTGATGACACTGTGCTCTTGGGAGATTCTGAAGAGAAGTTGCAGAGATTGGTGGATGAATTTGGTAGGGCGTGCAAAAGAAGAAAATTAAAAGTGAATACAGGAAAGAGTAAGGTAATGAGGATAACAAAAAGATTAGGTGATGAAAGATTGGATATCAGATTGGAGGGAGAGAGTATGGAGGAGGTGAATGTATTCAGATATTTGGGAGTGGACGTGTCACCGGATGGGTCTATGAAAGATGAGGTGAATCATAGAATTGATGAGGGGAAAAGGGTGAGTGGTGCACTTAGGAGTCTGTGGAGACAAAGAACTTTGTCCTTGGAGGCAAAGAGGGGAATGTATGAGAGTATAGTTTTACCAAAGCTCTTATATGGGTGTGAAGCATGAGTGATGAATGTTGCAGCGAGGAGAAGGCTGGAGGCAGTGGAGATGTCATGTCTAGGCAATGTGTGGTGTGAATATAAAGCAGAGAATTCGTAGTTTGGAAGTTAGGAGGAGGTGCGGGATTACCAAAACTGTTGTCCAGAGGGCTGAGGAAGGGTTGTTGAGGTGGTTCGGACATGTAGAGAGAATGGAGCGAAACAGAGTGACTTCAAGAGTGTATTAGTCTGTAGTGGAAGGAAGGCGGGGTAGGGGTCGGTCTAGGAAAGGTTGGAGGAAGGGGTAAAGGAGGTTTTGTGTGCGAGGGGCTTGGACTTCCAGCAGGCATGCGTGAGCGTGTTTGATAGGAGTGAATGGAGACAAATGGTTTTTAATACTTGACGTGCTGTTGGAGTGTGAGCAAAGTAACATTTATGAAGGGGTTCAGGGAAACCGGCAGGCCGGACTTGAGTCCTGGAGATGGGAAGTACAGTGCCTGCATTCTGAAGGAGGGGTGTTAATTTTGCAGTTTAAAAACTGTAGTGTAAAGCACATTTCTGGCAAGACAGTGATGGAGTGAATGATGGTGAAAGTTTTTCTTTTTCGGGCCACCCTGCCTTGGTGGGAATCGGCCAGTGTGATAATAAATAAAATAATATAAAAGATATATATATATATATGTATGTAGATATGTATATATATATATATGTATGTAGATATGTATATATATATATATATGTATGTAGATATGTATATATATATATATATATATATGTATGTAGATATGTATATATATATATGTATGTAGATATGTATATATATATATATATATATATATGTATGTAGATATGTATATATATATATATATGTATATATATGCATATTATATGTATATATATATTTATATATATATTTATATATATATTTATATATATATTTATAATATATTTATAGATGGGGTTGTAAGAGAAGTAAATGCGAGGGTCTTGGCAAGAGGCGTGGAGTTAAAAGATAAAGAATCACACACAAAGTGGGAGTTGTCACAGCTGCTCTTTGCTGATGACACTGTGCTCTTGGGAGATTCTGAAGAGAAGTTGCAGAGATTGGTGGATGAATTTGGTAGGGTGTGCAAAAGAAGAAAATTAAAGGTGAATACAGGAAAGAGTAAGGTTATGAGGATAACAAAAAGATTAGGTGATGAAAGATTGAATATCAGATTGGAGGGAGAGAGTATGGAGGAGGTGAACGTATTCAGATATTTGGGAGTGGACGTGTCAGCGGATGGGTCTATGAAAGATGAGGTGAATCATAGAATTGATGAGGGAAAAAGAGTGAGTGGTGCACTTAGGAGTCTGTGGAGACAAAGAACTTTGTCCTTGGAGGCAAAGAGGGGAATGTATGAGAGTATAGTTTTACCAACGCTCTTATATGGGTGTGAAGCGTGGGTGATGAATGTTGCAGCGAGGAGAAGGCTGGAGGCAGTGGAGATGTCATGTCTGAGGGCAATGTGTGGTGTGAATATAATGCAGAGAATTCGTAGTTTGGAAGTTAGGAGGAGGTGCGGGATTACCAAAACTGTTGTCCAGAGGGCTGAGGAAGGGTTGTTGAGGTGGTTCGGACATGTAGAGAGAATGGAGCGAAACAGAATGACTTCAAGAGTGTATCAGTCTGTAGTGGAAGGAAGGCGGGGTAGGGGTCGGCCTAGGAAGGGTTGGAGGGAGGGGGTAAAGGAGGTTTTGTGTGCGAGGGGCTTGGACTTCCAGCAGGCATGCGTGAGCGTGTTTGATAGGAGTGAATGGAGACAAATGGTTTTTAATACTTGACGTGCTGTTGGAGTGTGAGCAAAGTAACATTTATGAAGGGATTCAGGGAAACCGGCAGGCCGGACTTGAGTCCTGGAGATGGGAAGTACAGTGCCTGCACTCTGAAGGAGGGGTGTTAATGTTGCAGTTTAAAAACTGTAGTGTAAAGCACCCTTCTGGCAAGACAGTGATGGAGTGAATGATGGCGAAAGTTTTTCTTTTTCGGGCCACCCTGCCTTGGTGGGAATCGGCCAGTGTGATAATAAAAAAATAATAAAATATATATATATATATATATATATATATATATATATATATATATATATATATATATATATATATATATATATAATATATATATATATATATATATATATATATGCAATAAGATCACAGTAAACAGGTGATTTCAGAATATGCAAAACAACCACTGTGAAAGAATACAGAAGTTCCAAGCGCTTTCGTGACTACTCACATTATCAAGGATCAATGAAAGTGAAGCATCAAAGGAAGGTATATAAAGGGGTAGCCCACACCTCACTATCAGATCCCACAACAACGAAACACCTGACGTGAGACAGCAGGCCTGCCGGCCGAACTATACAGGTCCTTCATACAACCCACCAACAAACTATTCTACTCAAGAAATAAGAAATTTAAAAAATTATTATTAGTCTAATGTATTATTAAATTCTTCTCAAATTCTATTAATTATAAATGGATCTAATTTATATAAACCAAAGGAAATATTCATATTATTGTCAAAACTGCTTTTTATGAAACAAGATTCAATTATATTCCTGTCGACCATGGACTTGCTTGATACTACTTTCTCAACATTTTGAAAATCAATTGGATGGTTAAAATCTCTTACATGAATAAATAGAGCATTGGAATCTTGTCCAGTTCTAATGCTATATTTATGTTGTTTTAATCTTAGTTCGAGATTTTTACCAGTTTGACCGTAATAAACTTTATCGCAAATTTTACAATGAATCTTATAGACACATCCATCAGCATTTTGGAAGGAATTCTTTGTCAAAAGTTTTTTTTTACTGTATCAAGATTTTTGAATACAACTTTAATATTAAGAGTCTTAAATCATTTAAGTCAGTCAAGGAGCTTAATTTATCAACTAAATCTATGTTGTTTTTAACGTTAAAGTTAGAAATTTTGCCAACAATAGGGCTCAAAATGATTTTAACATGGTTAGTTTTGATGTTTCTTCCTTGTTTACGAAAGTTCCTGTTGATGATTTATTAAGTTTCTTATCTGAAGAACTCGTTAATTATGATTTACCATTGCCAGTTCCTACTATCATTAAACTTATTAAACTTTGCATTGTTGATGCAAAATTTGTATTTAATGATAAGTTTTACACTCAGAAGTTCGGTATGGCAATGGGAAATCCTCTTTCACCTGTTCTTAGTAACCTATACATGGAATTTTTTGAAACAAGGTTGCTAAACACAATCCTCCCTAATAGAGCTAAATGATTCAGATATGTTGATGATATTTTGTGTCTTATGCCCAAAAATGTAGATATACACCATTTCCTTGGAAAATTAAATAGCTTAGCCCATTCTATAAATTTTACTGTTGAATTTGAAGAAAATAACTCATTGCCTTTTCTAGATGTTTTAATTATTAAGGGTAATAATGAATTCAAATTTAAAATTTACAGAAAACCTACAAATAACTGTTCCTATGTCCACTATTATTCTTCCCATCAAGACAGAGTCAAACTGTCTGTTTCCTCATCAATGTTTTTGAGAGCTTTACGAATTTGTAGCCCCAGAGTTCATAGATGAGGAAATATCCAAAATTTATGAAATAGGTAATGATTTGAAATACCGAAGAAATGTAATTGATAAATCTTTTAAAATTGCTAGAAATGCTTTTTAAAATCCAAAAAGGGACATCCAGCCTTATTCAACTAAAAATATGTTGGTTCTCCCTTACCATGAAAACTTGGTTGATATGCCTTCTCTTCTTAAGACTTTTAATATTAAAGTTGTATTCAACAATCTTGATACAGTAAAAAAAAACTTCATAAAGAATTCCCCCCGTAATGCTGATGGATGTGTCAATAAGATTCCTTGTAAAATTTGCGATAAAGTTTATTACGGTCAAACTGGTAAAAATCTCGAATTAAGATTAAAACAACATAAATATAGCATTAGAACTGGACAAGATTCCAATGCTCTATTTTTTCATGTAAGAGATTTTAACCATCCAATTGATTTTCAAAATGTTGAGAAAGTAGTATCAAGCAAGTCCATGGTCGACAGGAATATAATTGAATCTTGTTTCATAAAAAGCAGTTTTGACAATAATATGAATATTTCCTTTGGTTTATATAAATTAGATCCATTTATAATTAATAAAATTTGGGAAGAATTTAATAATACATTGAACAAATAATATTTTTTTAAATTTCTTATTTCATGGGTAGAATAGTTTGTTGGTGAGTTGTATGAAGGACCTGTCTAGTTCGGCCGGCGGGCCTGCTGTCTCGCGTCAGGTGTTTCGCTGTTGTGGGATCTGAAAGTGAGGTGCGGGCTACCCCTTTATATACCTTCCTTTGATGCTTCACTTTCATTGATCCTTGATAATGTCAGTAGTCACGAAAGTGCTTCGAACTTCTCTATTCTTTCACAGTGGTTGTTTTGCATA
>NC_091305.1:37749380-37871880 GCF_038502225.1 Cherax quadricarinatus
TCGAAAGTCGTAGAATTAGGGGGGATATGATCGAGGTGTATAAATGGAAAACAGAAATAAATAAAGGGGATGTAAATAGCGTACTGAAATTTCCAGCCAAGACAGGACTCGCAGCAATGGTTTCAAGTTGGAATAATTCAGATTCAGGAAGGATATAGGAAAACACTGGTTTTGTAACAGAGTTGTGGATGAGTGGAACAAACTCCCGAGTACAGTTATTGAGGCTAAAATGTTGTGTAGTTTTAAAAATAGGTTAGATAAATACATGAGTGTGTGTGGATGGGTGTGAGTTGACCTGACTAGCTTGTGCTGCTGGGTCTGGTGCCGTGCTCCATCCTTGAGTGGGGATGACCAGACTGGGTGGGTCATTGGGATAATCCGTGGGGTGGGTCATTGGTCTAATCCCGGGGGGGGGGACGTGGACCTGCTCCGCATGGGTCAGTAGGCCTGTTGCAGTGTTCCTTCTTTCTTATGTTCTTATGTTCTTATAAGAAAGGAGGAACATTGCAACAGGACCGCTGGTCCAACTAGACAGGTCCTTCACGACATCCCACTAACAAAATATTATTTTTGGGATATGTATATATATATATATATATATATATATATATATATATATATATATATATATATATATATATATATATACATATATATATACATATATATATATATATGTATATACATATATATATACATATATATATATATATGTATATATATATATATATATATATATATATATATATATATATATATATATATATATATATATATATATATACATATATATATATATATGTATATACATATATATATACATATATATATATATATGTATATATATATATATATATATATATATATATATATATATATATATATATATATATATATATATACATATCCCAAAAATAATATTTTGTTAGTGGGATGTCGTGAAGGACCTGTCTAGTTGGACCAGCGGTCCTGTTGCAATGTTCCTCCTTTCTTATAAGAACATAAGAACATAAGAAAGAAGGAACACTGCAACAGGCCTACTGACCCATGCGGAGCATATATATATATATATATATATATATATATATATATATATATATATATATATATATATGCAAAACCACCACTCTGAAAGAATAGAGAAATTCCAAGCACATAGTTCCTTGATAATGTGACTAGTCACGAAAGCGCTTGGAATTTCTCTATTCTTTCAGAGTGGTTGTTTTGCATATTCTGAAATCACCTGTTTACTGTGATGTTATTGCATATATATATATATATATATATATATATATATATATATATATATATATATATATATATATATATATATATATATATATATATATATATATATATATATATATATATATATACATGTCATGCTGAATAGGTAAAACTTGCGATTTTGGTTTAAATAGCAATGCTCTTCATGCCGAATAAAGCAATTGAAAATTTGTGTATGCAGTAATTTCGCAAAAATCGTTCTGAACCTAACGACAAAATATATTTTTAACTGTCTTTGTTTATTATCAAATTATTGTAAACTTATCTAAAATATATTTAGTTTGATTAGGCTAAATTAAATTGCGCTTGTTATAATAAGGTTAGTTTTCTAATGTTATTTTGGTACTAAGCTGTAAATTTTTACATTACCATAGACAAAAAAACATATATCTTCAAACGTATTAGAGAAAATTTTAGAAAGGACTTAATTTTAAATGGAGTCTTGCTAATTAACTAGTTTTACCTGTCGACATGACAAATATATGCATATAACCACGTGAGGAATTGAACGATAGCTCTAGGCCTTTCTTGTGGCAATCAACACATCATCAGGCGCTTGCAATGTTGTAGAAAGGAGGAGGAGGTCCTAGCAAATGCGATCGTAGGAAGCGTCTTTTGTTTGCACATGTTCCTCATTACTCTACTCCACCTTTTTCTTCATCATCAGTTTTAATGTTCACCCCATAAGTTTTCTTTTAGTTTTCCTCGTTTAGCAACCTGTGCAACTTCTCTTCAGAATCTACCAGAAGCACAGTGTCTTCGCCGATAAGTAACATAACTTCCTCTTCGTACCAGATTCACCATCTTTCAATTTTATTCCTCTCCCCGACACCCTAACGTTCACTTCATTTACAACTTATATATATATATATATATATATATATATATATATATATATCTATATATATATATCTATATATATATATATATATATATATATATATATATATATATATATGTATGTTAAAATACCATGGTAACATTACACATCTCTCTCGGCTTGACCGAAACGTCGTCGTAAGTGTCAGTTTCCTATATGCGGATAGTTTATATATTTTCGGTTGTAAAGTCATGCTGAAAATCTCTCAGTCCACAACTTCCCAAAGGTTTACACTATATTCTGGCTCTATCATCTGCAAGTCGCAGCAGAAATCGCGATTCGCAAGACAAGAAGTTTTCCAATCATCATTTCTGCAGTTTTGAGAGTCTGTGCCCACTGTAGCCTTAGTTTTCTGTTCTTAGCTGACAGGAGTGGAAGTCGATGTGGTCTTCTGCTGCTAGAGTCTATCTACTTCAAGGTTCTAACTCCAAAACTTTTTCCTTTTTCTCAACAAAATGTGATAATACAACCTCTTCCACCCCCTTACTAGGTTTTCTCGATAGAATGCCTTTAAGAGGTTGTCTAATCCTTTTTTTGAACTTTTTTTTATTTTGCTCATAATTCGAGAGTGGCTTATCCAATCGGCTTTAAATTTTGAACGTTTGTGTACGGTGTCGAGGACTAAATTCTTGGAACAGTTGGCATATTCATGTACCCTGTGATCAAAATTGCAGAACGAATTCCAGCATCTTAAAATAGTTTGGATAATTTCCAAAACTCTCTGCAGCACAGCTTTAAATGCTCAAGGAAAAATGCCAAAACAATTCAAAGAAGTTGGGGAATAAAACTAAAATGTGTAGGTGCAAATTGAAGTGAAAAATAACGTAAAATTTTTATTTCTGTTAAATCCGTTAAATCGTGTTACATAATTTTCAGTTTTGTTCTTCTGATGGCTGATACATTTTAGGGCCAGGAAAGTACCTACTTAGTTTTTTTTTTGTGTGTGTAGGCAAATTTGTTGTTGTAGTAAAATACTAAACAATACCTGGAATCGTTGGAATCAATGCCATAACTGGAGAATGACTCATGTGATCGGCTTCAAATTTTCACATCTGCCGAGGCTTCCTGAACACAAGGTTCACGCTGCCATTGGGTGGCATAAATCTCAATTTGCCCATTTTATTAAATAAATAATTATATTCATTTTATATTCAGAAACTGAAGAATGCTTCTTCAAACTGGCTTCAAAATATTGTTAACGATGTTTTTGATAAGAATGATGATAACCCATAAGTTTAGTATGAGCTAGTGCAAATTTGAACTTTCATCAATACAGTTAAAGACGTGGATTTGTTGGAATCAAATCCATTATTGAAGAATACCTTCTCTGACAGGCTTCAAACTTTTACCATGGGGTGGGTTTTGTTAAAATATAGCTTACCACTAACTTTGAGATGTGGCAATTTCAATATGCCATTTTTCTTAAGCAGTGTTTCCAGGTAATAGCTAGAGAAGCTGTCTTCTGATCAGCTAGACAGCCTAATTGCTGTTGTAGCTTAATAACAAGTATTTTTGTATTAATTTTGAGCTGTGTTGGTACCACTTTACCAATTTAATGGAACTGGATTAAAAAGATTTACATAATTACAGGAAATTTTTAATATAATGCAAGCGAGAAGAGTAAATCGGAAAAGAAAACTCGGCGGTTTAATGACATTTTCAAGTTAAAAGAAGGAAGACTTTTCCATTTCTAGGAAATTTTTTCGGCGATATTTTCATTTGCTTTCTTACAAATTCTCGTTATTACTCGAAAAAAACATTATTATGTAGGCTTCAAATATTTAACGTACATGTAATGTATCTAGTACAAGATTCATGGGAGAGCTTGCATGTGTGGGTGCTTGCATGTGTGTGTGCTTGCATGTGTGTGTGCTTGCATGTGTAGGTGCTTGCATGTGTGGGTGCTTGCATGTGTGGGTGCTTGCATGTGTGGGTGCTTGCATGTGTGGGTGCTTGCATGTGTGGGTGCTTGCATGTGTGGGTGCCGACAGTGGCTAACTGCGGCTTGGCGAGTGTCATTCTCTCGGCAGTTGGAGTTATAGCAGAGGTTAGTCTAAGCATCCCCAGACTTGTTTCTCTACATTTAACTGCACTCTGACAGTCTGGAGGTGAAGTAAAACAAATCTCGATGGGAATCGTAGCAGGTACGATTCTACAGAACATCACGAGCGACGAGCATAAAAGCTTTCTGTACAAGAGGGCTCGGTCACTTGGGGGCTGACTTGACATCAGCTGTCAAACGTACTGGTTACACGGGTGACTTAGCACAGTGGTGCTACTCAGGTCTGGCTCAGACCTCACTGGACACACGGAAACTTTACACACCCGCGGTACATGCGGTACAACATGGCTTAAACTAGCAAATGATGCTTTTCTGTGCATACACTAACATGTGAGAACACTAACTGAGAGGAATTATTTAACACACGACATATATCTTCTCTCAATCGTCTCGACAATAATGAAATAATTACTAGAACACTCGATGTGACATGTGATGTCAGGCGTGATGTCGCGAGGTGACGTCAGCAGCACTGTGACGTCAGCAGACATCTCGAGGTGACGTCAGGCAGACATCGTGTGAAGGCTTACTCAGCCCTGTAACAACTTCCTGGGAGTCAGTATTACTCAGGCTGGCTCCTCCTCAGGAAAATTAGTGAATAGAAAAAGAAATAATAAACTCACACTGGATGCAGAAATCGCCAAAAACTCATAAACACTTTATTATATAGAAAATATAAAATCACAATTAAAACACTTAAATATGAAATATGAGAGACTGTGAATCCTAACATTCAAAGAAAATGAAAAAAAAGAAATGAAAAATATAAATGATATAAAATTTAAAACTGAAATATCAACGCTAATTTAATTGTATATAAAATGTGGGTGTCTGGTGTTGGTGACACTGTTGTTGAAATCGTAGCCGTTGCTGATGATGGGGGGGGGGTCGCAGGTGTTGGTGACCACCACTGGCTAGTTCTTCACAGTATACCAGTGAGTATTCTATCCCGAAGACAGGAAAGCAGGTTCTTTACTGCTGCAATGCTGTGGAGTTACGTCCTGCAATTTCATACAGGTGCACAGGTACTTCAATACCAAAATGGGGAAGTCTCTGGACGTTAGTCCTTCTCCTTCTGTTCTACTCGTTGATTGCCAGGTGACCCTCTCTGACATCCAAGCTGGAAAGATAGACAGGTTACCCACTGCTTAAATAATCACTCTCCATGGTAAGTCTGATACTTGAAAGATGTGGTGATTATTACAACAGTCAACATAGAGCAAGGCTGAAAAGACTAAGTTTATTATTGATCAAAAGTGAAGCTTTCAACCAATAAATCCACTAGAATACAAGGCAGGCATGTACTTACAGTAGAGTTGGGAGCTGTGAGTCTAGTGATTTACTGTTTAACCAGAGCCCCACACGTCACGTTTCGGGGGGGGGAAAGGGAGGGGAAGGGATAGTGGGAGCTAGACTGACCCTACCTTAACAAGCAGCCCGTAGTCAAATTATCACTTTCAGGGAGGGGGAGAAATGGCGGGAAAAACGGGAGCTTGACTTACCCTACCTTAACTAGTAGCCGGCAGACAAACTATCAATTTAGGGGTTGGGGGAGAAAAGGCAGGAATATCGGGAGCTAGACTGACCCTACC
The DNA here is from genome assembly GCF_038502225.1 of Cherax quadricarinatus. Taxonomy (NCBI): domain Eukaryota; kingdom Metazoa; phylum Arthropoda; class Malacostraca; order Decapoda; family Parastacidae; genus Cherax; species Cherax quadricarinatus. The sequence goes on from NC_091305.1 coordinate 37,755,202, forward strand.
TTAACGAGTAGCCGGCAATGAAATTATTGTTAATATATATATATATATATTCCCTCTCTACTCCTATCTATTGAACTTTTCCCTCACACTCCCCCATACCAAGACTTATAGTCAAGGAGTATAAGAAGAATAGGCGAGGAAAAAGTTCTAACATGTGGAAGTCGCGTAAGGCAACAAATCTTCTACTGACTGTCACGACTTAACCAGTCAGAGAAATAATTGGATGAACCATTGATATACACAATATGGAACTTAAAAGCCTGGAGTGCCAATGTCCACCTCAAGAGGCGACTGTTGGTTCCCTTAAAAGTTTCTAGGTATATCAAAGGTTTGTGGTCCGTTTCTAAAATGAATTCTTTTCCCAGCAAATAAAATTTAAGTTTGGAGATACCCCACACAAGGGCTAAACATTCCTTTTCTATTGTGGAGTATCTTGTTTCTGCGGGAAGGAGTTTCCGGCTTAGGAAGCATACAGGGAAGGGAGTACCATCATGGTATTGTAGTAGCACCGCACCTAAGCCAGTATTGGAGGCATCAGTTCTCAAACAAAATGTTTTATTAATATCTGGAATCTTAAGTATAGGGTCTTTCGAAAAGATACTTTTAATCTCATTAAACTTTTCCCGAGCTACGTCGGAAAGTTCAAGAGGTTCCTTCACAGACTTTTTAAGGAAGTCCGATAAGATGCCTGTAAGATCAGCAAGATTCGGGATAAACCGTGCATAAAAATTTACAGAACCAAGAAAGCTACGCATGAGTTTCTTGGTTTTGGGGAATTTAAATTCTAATAAAGCTTTGATCTTACTGGGGAGAGGCTGCAGAGAGTTATTAGAAAGTATCAGTCCAAGATATCTAATCTTGTTATACCCAAGGAAGCATTTCTTCGGCTTGGCAGTGAGGCCATGTGAGCGTAACCTACGCAAAACTGATGTTAATGTTTGGATATGTTCGCCCCACGTGGATGTCATTACGTAAATGTTATCAAAATAAACTGAAACATTTGGCATATTACCCAAGACCTTTCTCATCAGTCTCACGTAGGTAGCACAGGCAGTTACCAAACCGAAGGGCATAGTTCTATACTGCATCAGTCCTTGGTGTGTAGGAAAAGCGGTGTACTGCTTAGAAGAAGGATCTAACATTACTTGATGATATGCCTGTGCAATATCAATCTCTGAAAAGAAGGAAGCGTCATAAAATTTGTGTAGATCGCTATCTATTAAGGGCATAGGCTCAGCATCCCACCGAGTTATAGCATTAAGGCCTCTGAAGTCAATAGCAAGTCTATATGAATTATCCTCCTTCTTAACCATGACTACTGGTGAACAATATGAAGATACTGAAGGTTCAATGATCTTTAGTTTTAATAATTTGTCTACCTCTCGGTCAAATGCATCCCTAAGGTGAACTGGAACTGGGTATAATTTCCGTTTGATAGGATTGTCAGTCACTAAGTCAATCTTATGGACTACCGTGGAGGTAACACCTGGAATATCAGTAAAGACGTCTGAAAAGTTACTCACACATTGAAGTAGTTCATGTCTCTTATGGTCATCCAAAGATTCATTAATATTAATGTTGGTTGCATCCGAGTGGTCAAGAGTCACCAAGTCATGTAGTTCTTCATCATAGTCTAAGTTAGAGGTGTCAATTATGCACACTTTACATTCTTCAGTTGTCTTATCAAGTTCGTGTGGAAAAACTAAGTCAAAGTTATTAAGGCAGTTAACCGAATTTCTTCGGTAATATTTCTTAAGGATGTTGATATGATAAAGCTTAGGTTTCCCCTTGACTTCTATGAGGTAATCAACTTTCCCACAAATTTTTAATACTTTATATGGACCTTTCCATGCTACTAATAATTTATTTGACTTGATAGGCAAAAGTACAAGAACTTCATCTCCTACTTTAAAACTTCTCCTCTGACTTTTGGAGTCAAAATAGGTTTTGTACTGGTCCATTGACAAGCTTAGGTTCTTCGAAACTATGTCAGAGGTCTCCTCAAGTTTGGATCTAAGGTCAAGGAGAAACTGGTAAGAAGACTGAACCTCAGCATTTACCTCCTCATTAGTCCATAAGTCATGAAGGATGGACAGTGGACCTCTGGCCTGTCTACCATAGAGAAGTTCAAAAGGTGAAAACCCCAATGAGTCACTGGGAACTTCCCTCATGGCAAACAAAGCACAGGGTAGGTAACGATGCCACTCCTTAGGTTTAAGGGAGCAAAGTTTCCTTAAAATGGACTTGAGAATCGAATGCTGGCGCTCAATCCTCCCATTACAGCTGGGATGATAGGGTGTTGTGAAGAGAGGCTTCACTCCCAGAAGTTGGTATAGATGTTGCATTAAGTCAGATGTGAATTGTGTCCCACGGTCAGACAAAATTTCTCTAGGGATGCCCACTCTGGAGAAGATGGACAAAAGGGCTTCAGCCACCTCTGTAGTAGTTATGGTCTTTAAGGGTATGGCTTCAGGGAAACTCGAAGCATAATCAACTAATGTTAATATATATCTATGTCCCCCAGATGAAAGTGGAGATAAAGGACCAACGATGTCAATAGCTACTCTTTCAAACAGTACCGTAAAGATAGGCATTTTGACCATAGGTACTCGCCTGGTACCTCGGGAGGATGACAGTTGGCAAACTTTACACGATCTACAATAGGTAGTGATATCTGAGGACATTTTTGGCCAAAAATAGGTTTCCCTAATTTTATTTAAAGTTTTACGATGCGAGAAATGTCCGGCCACTGGCAGGTCATGAGCCATTTTAAGAACAGTCTCTCTGCATTGACTTGGAACAACTAAGATGGAATAGTCTATCTCATCTGAATTTAATTTGAATACTGACTTGTACAAGATACCTTTTATATATTCAAATTTATATGAAAAGTTTTTCCTTTGGATCACTTGATTTTGTTTAGCGGCATTATGGCAATTCTGAAGAGAAGGGCAATTACGTTGTAAATTGACAAAGGAATCCTTCGATATATCTAAAGGCTTAAAGTCAGGGAAAATCAAAGGATGGACAGTAGAAGAAGCCTCGGCTTTGGTCTGAGCCCTAGTCAAGACATTTATGGTATCGGAGGTGATATCTTCACTTTCATCTAACAAGTGAACTTGTGATCCTACTTCCTTGCTTTCGAGAGTAGCATCACTGGTTTTTAATCCCACATGAATCTCGCGAGACATTGTCTCATCTGAACTTTCGAGCGGCTTCTCTGACTCTACAGGAAGAGGATCTGAAACACTTATGTCCATCTTTGGTGCTGACAGGTCAAGCTCAGAAGGAAGAATGGCACCTTTTACATTACCTATTAGTACGGAGCAAGAAGTGATGGGAGCTAGTACGGCTTCAGACCAACCTGTGAACCATTTAGACCTAATGTAACAACGGATGGTAGGAAAAGTGTCTGTACGGCCCAAGTAGTCTGAAAGTATAGCAGAGGAATGAGTTTCTTTAAGATTAGGGAACAGCTTATCAGAAATGACTATACATGTGCATCCAGTGTCTCGTAAAATGGTAGATACATTAAGTCCATTAACTGTTCCTGAACAGAAGGGTGCTTGGTCATTACAGTCTTTAAAACATCTTCCAACTTTTTGGACCTTCTTAGAAGGACAATCTGGACGTTTATGTCCCTTAACACCACACAAATGACAAACAGGAATAAAAGAAGTCACTTTACTTTCCACTAGAGGCTTTGATTTCTTAAGGTCTGATGAACCCTTGCCCTTAGGGTTCGATCCCTTTAGGTCTTTATAGGAATTGTGAGCCTCAGCATACAGGTCAGCAGCCTCAGCAACTTCCTCAGCTTTAATCAGGTTACGTTCTCTAATGAATGTTCGTATCTGGTGAGGAAGAGCTGTCAGGAACTGGTCAGCAACCATGAAGTCTCGAAGAGATTCATAACTGTGATCAATTCCTGAACTCTCTATCCAAAAGTCGAACAAACGAAAGAGTGTTACCTGTAACTGTTGAAAGTTCTGGCCAGGCTGTAAGGTGGCATACCTGAAATCTTTCCTGTAAGAATTAGTGGTTTTTTGATATGCTTTAAGGATTGCCTTCTTTAGTAGGTTATAATTACATATGATATCCTGCGACAAAGTTGAATAGATATTTAAGGCTATACCAGAAAATAACATTCCTAACCTGGTAGCCCAGGTGTCAGCAGGCCATTCACAGAGGGTAGCGGTATTTTCAAACCTGATAATGTATGAAGTTATGTCTTCCCCCTCTGTGAAGGGAGGTAAATTAGGTGTTGGAATATGTGCACTGACTGCACGTTGTTCCATTACTCCTTCCTCTAATTGTTGTTGTGTAAGAGTTAACTTTTTATTCTCCAATTCAAGGCGAGATTTCTCGAGCTCGCGATCCTTTTCTCTCTCTATTAGCTCATGTTCTCTAGCTTTTGCGTCACGTTCTCTAGCTCTTTCCTCACGTTCTCTAGCCTTTTCCTCAACTTCTCTATCCTTTGCTCTTTTCTCAAGTTCTCTTAATTTAACCTGTTCCTCACGAATCTTAGCTTGTTCCTCACGTATCTTAGCGTGTTCCTCACGTTCCCTACCTATTTCCTCACGATCAAGTCTATCACGCTCTTTTTGGTCTTCTCGCTCTCTTTCTAACTGTCTTTCTTGGATTTCTCTCTCAATTCTCTCTCTCTCCTTTTTCTCCTGTCTTTCAAGGTTCTCTTTCTCCTTTTTCTCTTCTCTTTCGATTCTTTCTCTCTCCTTTTCTTCTTCTCTTTCCCTTTCTAACTGTCTCTCTTCTCTCTCAATTCTCTCTCTTTCAAGTCTTTCCTGGATCTTAGCACTAATGAAAGATTCTAAATTTTTCCCTGTTATTCCTAACTTACTTCCAGCATTCATCCAAAACTGGTATTCCTCCATGCTTGCAAGAATAACTTAAACTATCAGGGGAAATGAAACGGGTATTAAAGAAAACGGAGGGTTCAATTCCTGCTCCGCTCAAACTGTAAATAAACCAGAGGGCTCGATCCCTGCTTCAATTAAACAATATGTATTAACGAAAACGAAGGGTTCTATGCCAGCTCCGAGCAAACAGTAAGTAGAATGGGGTCCCTTGACCATCCAATCTTCTCACCAACAAATCAAGAGTGTCCTATGACAGTTCCCTTGATAAAATGAAGAGCTCAATGAAACAAGTTGTCACTGGAAAATCTCGGGTCCCTAGAGTCTAATCCTCCAAAGTGTTTCAAGCTCACACACAATTAGGTGGCAGAATTAAATATTATATCCTGCCTGACTTGACTTACAATAAATTGAGACTATAACAATTACCAAATCTTTTAAATACCTGTACTGTAGTCCTACCATAGAGAATGATTACTCATGGCTGGTGGTAACCGTCTGTGGTATGCAGCGTTGAAGGTCCAATGGTAGATTCGGGATGGAGTTGAATCTTGATTCAGTAGAGTTGTATCCTGGCAAGGTCGCCACTTGTGAAGGCTTACTCAGCCCTGTAACAACTTCAGACAGTATTACTCAGGCTGGCTCTTCCTCAGGAAAATTAGTGAATAGAAAAAGAAATAATAACAGACAAACATAAACACTTTATTATATAGAAAATATAAAATTTAAAACACTTAAATATGAAATATTAATCCTACATTAAAGAAAATGAAAAATGAAAAATATAAATGATAACTGAATTCAACGCTAATTTAAATGTATATAAAACGTGGGTGTCTGGTGTTGGTGACACTGTTGTTGAAATCGTAGCCGTTGCTGATGATGGGGGGAGGGGGGTCGCAGGTGTTGGTGACCACCACTGGCTAGTTCTTCACAGTATACCAGTGAGTATTCTATCCCGAAGACAGGAAAGCAGGTTCTTTACTGCTGCAATGCTGTGGAGTTACGTCCTGCAATTTCATACAGGTGCACAGGTACTTCAATACCAAAATGGGGAAGTCTCTGGACGTTAGTCCTTCTCCTTCTGTTCTACTCGTTGATTGCCAGGTGACCCTCTCTGATATCCAAGCTGGAAAGATAGACAGGTTACCCACTGCTTAAATAATCACTCTCCATGGTAAGTCTGATACTTGAAAGATGTGGTGATTATTACAACAGTCAACATAGAGCAAGGCTGAAAAGACTAAGTTTATTATTGATCAAAAGTGAAGCTTTCAACCAATAAATCCACTAGAATACAAGGCAGGCATGTACTTACAGTAGAGTTGGGAGCTGTGAGTCTAGTGATTTACTGTTTGACCAGAGCCCCACACGTCACCTTCCGGGGGGGGGGGAAGAGGGAGGGGAAGGGATAGCGGGAGCTAGACTAACTCTACCTTAACAAGCAGCCGGCAGTCAAACTATCACTTTCAGGGAGGGGGAGAAAAGGCGGGAAAAACGGGAGCTTGACTGACCCTACCTTAACGAGTAGCCGGCAATGAAATTATTGTTAATATATATATATATATATATATATATATATATATATATATATATATATATATATATATATATATATATATATATTCCCTCTCTACTCCTATCTATTGAACTTTTCCCTCACAGAGATGGATGCTTCTTGTATAGGGTGATGAAGTGAAGATGACTTCATACCTCTTCCTTCCTCTCTCTGGGCAAACAACTGCTGCAACCACCGCTGCTACCAATGTTTAATGGGTTTGTTTGGTAGGTGGTGCAAGCGGGTGGTTAAATGATACGTCTTCGGAGGTGTCTTACTTTATTGTTAAGTCGTTGTGGGTACACAGGCTTGTGTGTTGTGCCCATGGCCCTGGAGGGCCATCCAACGAGAGGAGCTAGGAGTAGGCCTTGTGTCTTCCTGCTAGGCCGCTGTGTGAGTGAGAGTGAGAGTGAGGCAAGGGCAGGCAGGCTGAAGTGGCAACGCCTATAGGTGGCAGCACCAGCATGGCGCGAAATATGAACTAAGCTGGCAGACAGCATGGGCTGCCTTTGCAGACCGTACAGGCTGTCTACATGTGTGCTTGCATGTGTGGGTGCTTGCATGTGTGTGTGCTTGCATGTGTGGGTGCTTGCATGTGTGGGTGTTTGCATGTGTGTGTGCTTGAATGTGTGGGTGCTTGCATGTGTGGGTGCTTGCATGTGTGTGTGCTTGCATGTGTGGGTGCTTGCATGTGTGGGTGCTTGCATGAGTGGGTACTTGCATGTGTGTGTGCTTGCATGTGTGGGTGCTTGCATGTGTGGGTGCTTGCATGTGTGGATGCTTGCATGTGTGGGTGCTTGCATGTGTGGGTGCTTGCATGTGTGGGTGCTTGCATGTTTGGGTGCTTGCATGTGTGGGTGCTTGCATGTGTGGGTGCTTGCATGTGTGGGTGCTTGCATGTGTGGGTATTTGCATGTGTGTGTGCTTGCATGTGTGGGTGCTTGCATGTGTGGGTGCTTGCATGTGTGGGTGCTTGCATGTGTGGATGCTTGCATGTGTGTGTGCTTGCATGTGTGGGTGCTTGCATGTGTGGGTGCTTGCATGTGTGGGTGCTTGCATGTGTGGGTGCTTGCATGTGTGGGTGCTTGCATGTGTGGGTGCTTGCATGTGTGGGTGCTTGCATGTGTGGATGCTTGCATGTGTGGGTGCTTGCATGTGTGGGTACTTGCATGTGTGGGTGCTTGCATGTGTGGGTGCTTGCATGTGTGGGTGCTTGCATGTGTGGGTGCTTGCATGTGTGGGTGCTTGCATGTGTGGATGCTTGCATGTGTGGGTGCTTGCATGTGTGGGTCCTTGCATGGGTGGGTGCTTGCATGTGTGTGTGCATGTGTGGGTGCTTGCATGTGTGGGTGCTTGCATGTGTGGGTGCTTGCATGTGTGGGTGCTTGCATGTGTGTGTGCATGTGTGGGTGCTTGCATGTGTGGGTGCTTGCATGTGTGGGTGCTTGCATGTGTGGGTGCTTGCATGTGTGGGTGCTTGCATGTGTGTGTGCATGTGTGGGTGCTTGCATGTGTGGGTGCTTGCATGTGTGGGTGCTTGCATGTGTGGGTGCTTGCATGTGTGGGTGCTTGCATGTGTGTGTGCATGTGTGGGTGCTTGCATGTGTGGGTGCTTGCATGTGTGGGTGCTTGCATGTGTGGGTGCTTGCATATCTGGGTGCTTGCATGTGTGGGTGCTTGCATGTGTGGGTGCTTGCATATCTGGGTGCTTGCATATCTGGGTGCTTGCATGTGTGGGTGCTTGCATGTGTGTGTGCATGTGTGTGTGCATGTGTGGGTGCACTGTGCACACTACTACCTAGGACAGTCCTATATTTCTGAGTGATAAGTGGAGACAGACGCCTCTGGTCAGCTTCAAAATTTCAGTACTGGTGTATCATACTTATAAGGAAGTTTGTATATTTAATGGAGTGTTCAGATGTCAGTTTGTCATCTTGAAATATTACGTTATTATTTTACCTTATGAGAGGCTCTAGATCCAGGGAAATGGATTTATCTACTCCTTGCTTGGATCGAATTTAAATGCATTTCATTCCAATGGCGGTACATAAGCCCTACGGGTTTAGAGTTCTCCTCTGATTAAAATATAACAATTGAGAACAGTATCAATCTTCACTGGTTGATGCAACATATGAAATGGATGGAACGGTTCATGGGTTTAGGCTGTGTTGCCACAAATATTGCTGGACTCCGTGCAATAAATGGAAAATACGTATTCTGTTCTGCTTTAAACTTTTAGTGCTGATATGTTTTGTTGATGGGAGGAAATACTCTCTTAATGTTTGTTTAAGTTATCATATACCAATTTTATTAATAAAATTGGTTTCTGTGAAATAATTGGGGAATGTCTCTTCTCATCAGAAATAAGGCACAATGTTTAGCTTTATTTAGTTATATTGGGTTGAATCAACTTAATGTTCTTCTATGTGCCTATAACACTGTCTGCTCTCAAGGCCATTATTAAAAATAGTGTTATGTAAACTGATAGTACATAAAACTTAATTGCTTGCTTTCTTTAAGGTGGTCAGTTTTACTTAAAGAATTGTTTGGATTAATTTTGACCTATGTAAATACCAATTTGCTTTGTTTTTTTTTAAAGAAATTGGAATCATTGAAATGCTCCTTTTCATGGGATAATTTCCGAGTGTCGCATCTGATTAACTTCAACCCATCCATTCTAATAACTTAACAGCTCAACACCTGAGAGGCTTCAAGCTTAATGTGCTTGTGTATTTTAAGATACTGGTTTTTTGGTTCCTCTGAAAGGTTTTAATTAGATTTGGTCTGTGTATGTGCTAATTTATGGGTTTTATTGAAGAAATTTGGATTTTACTTTTCATGTGATGACTTGTGAATGCCTCTTCTGATTCCTTTCAGTTCTTCAAACCAAATATTCAACTGCATTATCAACTTCTGCTGCACTTTGCACTATTCCAATCGAGTGCATTAAGACACAGAGGACCGGGGTCGTTAGCAGCGAGATTTTATAGAACTATGTGTAGGAATAGGCAAGTCTATGGTGGGAGGTGGGTAGTTAGCTTTTCGGAGGGTTACCGGAATCTCACTGTGGGGGGCCTTCTCCTCATGAACCCAGGGGGCGGGCAAAGGGTTGGTCTCCTACCGGGGGATGCATGAGGGTGGGTTGGTTTAGGCTTCTTTGTAGTGTGGATGGTGGGAGGGTTATGAATAGAGTGGAAGGGTGATGAATGAGGATTTGGAATCTATGGTTATGTTCACTGCATACAGGATAACCTTAAAAACCATGATGACTAAACCTTGGGATCTCGGGTTTAGAGCAGAATGATGTTAAGATAAGCACACAAGTTAACTTGATCGTTGTATAACTTATGTTTGTGAAGTGCTGTGACCCTGCACAGTTGCTTTGTGGGAAAAATTTTCTGCTATGTTTTATATATGAAATCATGATCTTTGGTTTAGTCAATTTTATAATCACATATAATGACACCTTTTTCTATGTACCTAATCATGTTATGTAATGATATATGAATTATAATGGATAGTGAGGTATTAGGTTAGGAGTGGGCAATTTTATTGTGTGATGCCCTTAATGGGGTTTCTATGAGATTGTAAACTGGTTTTGTTCAATGGTGTTATTGGGGAAAAAACAAGGATGGAACATGTACGAACTTGTATGTCAATATTTTTAATTATGACTACTGTATGTGCATGAGGAATTTTTATTCCCATGATAATGCTCAGTATAATAACATTGATAATAGGGAAAAGGGGGGGGGGGGTAGTATGTGCCGGCACGAAGTAAGTGCGGCGAGTCTTTAGACAATGAGAATTATAATTATATGCTAATTATTTGTTTATATATTATCTTTTAGACTGTTTATATATAAAAAAAAAAAAAAATCAGCAATGATGTACTAGTGTTTCAAATAGGGAGATAAGGTTTTTTATGTCCTGTAACTAGACAGTTTTGATACCTTATGTTAGGATTTTGTTAGTTGTATGGGTTGTACTTGCGTATATAATGTTATGTCTTTTACTTGAGGGTGTTTCCTGCCCAGTGTTTATGTGAGGAGTTTCATTGTGAGATGTATCAATGTAATGTTTATTGTAGGCTTAGGTTTGCATAATGTTAAAATTAATGTTCTGTATAATTTTAATTTTTGTATGTTAAATAATATTTATTGTGCACTTTGTGCAAGGGGTCTAATTGTACAGAGTTGTGGGGGATTTATGTGGACACAGACATAAAATTTTTGAGTTTTTGGTTTTTGCTAATTTTTTTTGTTCGGTGCTGGAGCTCTCTCGCTCTTTATTATGTTAAGAGATTCCTGCTATTTGCGGGAAGTATTAATGTGGTATGTCTTTGCAATTTTATTGTAGGGTTAGGTTAGCCTTTGTTTAATTATTGTAATGTATAATTTTATCCTTCGTATGCTGCATCATATCATCTGTGTACTTTGTGCAAGGAGGTTTTACTGTACTGTATAATAGGCATGATTTGTAGGTTTAGAATTTGTTGATGTTTTTTCTGAGCAGGTGTTATCCTGTTCGTTTCATTGTTCGGTGATGGTATATTCTTTAATACAATATGAATGTAACACTTGTGGTATGCTATGGGGTTAATGGTAGGTCATTGTATTTTCAAACGGTTAATAATTGTGTTCTTTTATTTATTTATATCTTGTACTGTGTCCTTTTAAATAAAATATAAAAAAAAAAAAAAATAACTTAACAGCTCAACACCTGAGAGGCTTCAAGCTTAATGTGCTTGTGTATTTTAAGATACTGGTTTTTTGGTTCCTCTGAAAGGTTTTAATTAGATTTGGTCTGTGTATGTGCTAATTTATGGGTTTTATTGAAGAAATTTGGATTTTACTTTTCATGTGATGACTTGTGAATGCCTCTTCTGATTCCTTTCAGTTCTTCAAACCAAATATTCAACTGCATTATCAACTTCTGCTGCACTTTGCACTATTCCAATCGAGTGCATTAAGACACAGAGGACCGGGGTTAGAGAATGTGGGATACCTTCCTCGGTTCATGCAGCGACCGAAATATGTCTAATTGGTTCTTCTTTTGTACTCCATCACCACTCTTTTAACTACTCTTTTGCTCACCATATCCTCCTCCCTCTGTATATTACTATTACAAACACAGGTGAACAAAGGTGACGTCTTGTGGGCTTGTAGTTGCTGTTTGTAAATAAGTCAGAACGCTTGTGTATTCATTCACCATACTATATGTATTTACTCTATATACAGTGATTATTTACAAGACGATATATATGAGCAAGAGCCACTGTCAGAACAGTCTTCAAAGTTTACAAAGTCACACTGTAAATGGTCCAAGTCGGACCGAAACGTTGTCGTAAACTCCTCTCTTCTATTTGCGGGTTATTTGTGTATCGTTCCATATATACCTATGTATAACGGGTATACATAGGTATACATGGCGATACACATACTACTGACAAGTTAATTATTAGTTTCCTCGATAGAAAATTAAGAATGCCTCTACAATTCTGCTAACTCTATGGCCCAACCCACGGCCCTGACCTACGTTCAATGGTTACCCCTCCAATATGCGTCCACCTCTGCTACTAATGCACCTTCTTCTTCCACAGGACTCTGTATCGGGTTGATAAGGCCTCTGGTGGACGACACATCCCTCAAAAAAAGAGATTCCCCAGATGTTGCATATTATGTCTCTTATTCATCAAATTGTCGGTATAATATACCTTAGATCAAATGATACTCACTAGGTACCATCTCACGGTAGTAAAAAGTCGTGGAGGAGTAGAATACTAATTCCCAAGCGTAGAAACCACAAAACGGGACAACAATCACACTAATTCAATAGCTACAACTTTCCCTCAAGAACCTACAGTGGACTATGTCCAGCAGTCAATTTTCTCTCAAGAACCTACAGAGGAATATGTCCATCAGTCAATTTTCTCTCAAGAACCTACAGTGGAATATGTCCATCAGTCAACTTTCTCTCAAGAACCTACAGTGGACTATGTCCATCAGTCAACTTACCCTCAAGAACCTACAGTGGACTATGTCCATCCGTCATCTTTCTCTCAAGAACCTACAGTGGACTATGTCCATCAGTCAACTTACCCTCAAGAACCTACAGTGAACTATGTCCATCAGTCATCTTTCTCTCAAGAACCTACAGTGGACTATGTCCCTCAGTCAATTTACCCTCAAGAACCTACAGTGGACTACGTCCATCATTCAACTTACCCTCTAGAACCTGCAGTGGACTATGTTCATCAGTCAACTTACCCTCAAGAACCTTCAGTGGACTATGTCCATCAGCCAACTTACCTTCAAGAACCTACAGTGGACTATGTCCATCAGTTAACTTAAGCTCAAGAACCTACAGTGGACTACGTCCATCAGTCAACTTACCTTCAAGAACCTACAGTGGACTATGTCCATCAGTCGACTTACCCTCAAGAACCTTCAGTGGACTATGTTCATCAGTCAACTTAGCCTCAAGAACCTTCAATGGACTATGTTCATCAGTCAACTTAGCCTCAAGAACCTTCAGTGGACTATGTTCATCAGTCAACTTACTCTCAAGAACCTACAGTCGACTATGTCCATCAGTCAACTTACCCTCAAGAACCTTCAGTGGACTATGTCCATCAGTCAACTTAGCCTCAAGAACCTTCAGTGGACTATGTTCATCAGTCAACTTAGCCTCAAGAACCTTCAGTGGACTATGTCCATCAGTCAACTTACCCTCAAGAACCTTCAGTGGACTATGTTCATCAGTCAACTTACCCTCAAGAACCTTCAGTGGACTATGTTCATCAGTCAACTTAGCCTCAAGAACCTTCAGTGGACTATGTTCATCAGTCAACTTAGCCTCAAGAACCTTCAGTGGACTATGTTCATCAGTCAACTTACCTTCAAGAACCTACAGTCGACTATGTCCATCAGTCAACTTACCCTCAAGAACCTACAGTGGACTATGTCCATCAGTCGACTTACCATCAAGAACCTTCAGTGGACTATGTTCATCAGTCAACTTAGCCTCAAGAACCTTCAGTGGACTATGTTCATCAGTCAACTTACTCTCAAGAACCTACAGTGGACTATGTCCATCAGCCAAGTTACCTTCAAGAACCTACAGTGGACTATGTCCATCAGCCAAGTTACCATGAAGAACCTTCAGTGGACTATGTCCATCTGTCAACTTACCATCAAGAACCTTCAGTGGACTATGTTCATCAGTCAACTGAGCCTCAAGAACCTTCAGTGGACTATGTTCATCAGTCAACTTACCTTCAAGAACCTACAGTCGACTATGTCCATCAGTCAACTTACCCTCAAGAACCTACAGTGGACTATGTCCATCAGTCGACTTACCATCAAGAACCTTCAGTGGACTATGTTCATCAGTCAACTTAGCCTCAAGAACCTTCAGTGGACTATGTTCATCAGTCAAATTACTCTCAAGAACCTACAGTGGACTATGTCCATCAGCCAAGTTACCTTCAAGAACCTACAGTGGACTATGTCCATCAGCCAAGTTACCATCAAGAACCTTCAGTGGACTATGTCCATCTGTCAACTTACCATCAAGAACCTTCAGTGGACTATGTTCATCAGTCAACTTAGCCTCAAGAACCTTCAGTGGACTATGTCCATCTGTCAACTTACCCTCAAGAACTTACAGTGGACTATGTCCATCAGCCAAGTTACCTTCAAGAACCTACAGTGGACTATGTCCATCAGTCATCTTTCTCTCAAGAATCTACAGTGGACGATGTCCAACAGTCAACTTACCCTCAAGAACCTACAGTGGACTATGTCCATCAGTCATCTTTCTCTCAAGAACCTACAGTGGACTATGTCCATCAGTCATCTTTCTCTCAAGAATCTACAGTGGACGATGTCCAACAGTCAACTTACCCTCAAGAACCTACAGTGGACTATGTCCATCAGTCAACTTACCCTCAAGAACCTACAGTGAACTATGTCCATCAGTCAACTTACCCTCAAGAACCTACAGTGGACTATGTCCATCAGTCATCTTTCTCTCAAGAATCTACAGTGGACTATGTCCAACAGTCAACTTACCCTCAAGAACCTACAGTGGACTATGTCCATCAGTCATCTTTCTCTCAAGAACCTACAGTGGACTATGTCAATCAGTCAACTTACCCTCAAGAACCTACAGTGGACTATGTCCATCAGTCAACTTACCCTCAAGAACCTACAGTGGACTATGTCCATCAGTCATCTTTCTCTCAAGAACCTACAGTGGACTATGTCAATCAGTCAACCTATCCTCAAGAACCTACAGTGAACTATGTACATCAGTCATCTTTCTCTCAAGAACGTACAGTGGACTATGTCCATCAGTCAACTTACCCTCAAGAACCTACAATGGACTATGTCCATCAGTCATCTTTCTCTCAAGAACCTACAGTAGACTATGTCCCTCAGTCAATTTACCCTCAAGAACCTACAGTGCACTACGTCCATCAGTCAACTTACCCTCAAGAACCTACAGTGAACTATGTCCGTCAGTCAACTTTCTCTTAAGAACGTACAGTGGACTATGCCCATCAGTCAATTTACCCTGAAGAACCTACAGTGGACTATGTCCATCAGTCATTTTACCCTCAAAAACCTACAGTAGACTATGTCCATCATTAGCTTTATAGTTAAGGTCTTATAGACAGAAATATTTCTACATGTCAGTATTGAATAATCGTATTATATTCACATTTCTTCAATGGTCATAAACAATTTGGTTTCATAAAAAATTGCCGAGTTTAAATATTCTTCCTTCTGTTGGTATTTGTCTCTCCAATACAGAAATATTAATTTTGGATTTAATCTATTCCTGGAATGAGATCGTCATTAAAAATTCTGGGTAAATCTTTCTCATTAAGTGAGTGATCCTCTCATTCCACATTTGCACCTGACAGTTTTTTCCTGGTTTCACACAAACCTCTTTGGTCAACCATTTTATATGAAATGGACCGTAATACCAATTACGGTCCTTAGTATCTGGAGGAGATAGTTTGACAATCAATTTACTGGTATTAACGTCTTCACTGTCACTCCAGTTGGTACTAAAGTCATCAACCTCAGAAAATTAGATTCTGTAGTTACAAAATAAATCTGATTGTTACTAAGGCCCTCGAAATCTAGAAGAGAAAGCTTTATAATCACTGTAATTGCTATTAAACTCATCCATCTCAGTCTGGTTGTATTAAGGTTATCAACATCAGTTTGGTTGATATCAAGGTCATTGACATTAGTCTGATTGGTATTAAGATCCTCGACATCTCGAGGATATAGCTTTGTAATTACTCTAATTGGTATTAAGGTCATTAATATGAGTCTGGTTGGTATTAAGGTCATCAGTATCGTCTGCTTCGTAAGGGCATCAACATCAGCCTGGTTGTTATTAAGGTTATCAACATCGGTCTGGTTTGCATTAAGGTCATTAGTATCAGTCTGGCTGGTATTAACGTCATCAGTATCAGTCAGGTTGGTACTTGTAAGGGAAAACGTGCAGGTGATGGACATATTTGTATATTAATTGGGGTAGCGTCGTTGAATGGTAGTTTACCAGAGCGAGAGGAAATTTTCCACCTGCCATGCCAACTGGATAGCTTACTAGGTAAGCTGGGCGTCACGTGAAATTCACTTCACTACAGATAAGATAACATTTCTGGGTTGTTCAGTGGTGATTGTAATGATCATACGTATGAGTGACATAATTAATATTCTGCTCTCGTTGTGGCTTTCAGCAACTGTCACCTCTACTGTACGTATTCTGATATTTTCTTTTATTCCTCAGGCTTGATTTAACTTTCCGGTCAACATTTACTGCGCCTGAGCCACAAGTGCAGAGATAAACTAATTTACTTAGTACTAGAGTGTGGGTGGGTGTGAGTTAGACCTGACTAGCTTGTGCTACTAGGTCTAATGCCGTACCTCTTCCTTAAGTGGAAGTGACCGGAGGGTAACATGGACCTGCTTCGCATGGGTCAGTAGGCCTGCTGCAGTGTTCTTTCTTTCTTATGTTCATATGTTCTAATCTTAACTCCTCTGTCTGTGTAACCTCATCTACCTGCCTCTCCACTGCCACCTTATAACACCTCATCTACCTGGCTCTCCACTGTCACCTTATAACACCTCATCTACTTGGCTCTCCACTGCCACCTTGTAACACCTCATCTACCTGCGTCTCCACTGCCACCTTATAACACCTCATCTACCTGGCTCTCCACTGCCACCTTGTAACACCTCATCTACCTGGCTCTCCACTGCCACCTTATAACACCTCATCTACCTGGCTCTCCACTGTCACCTTATAACACCTCATCTACCTGGCTCTCCACTGCCACCTTGTAACACCTCATCTACCTGCCTCTCCACTGCCACCTTATAACACCTCATCTACCTGGCTCTCCACTGCCACCTTGTAACACCTCATCTACCTGGCTCTACACTGCCACCTTGTAACACCTCATCTACCTGGCTCTCCACTGCCACCTTGTAACACGTCATCTACCTGACTCTCCTCTGCCACCTTGTAACACCTCATCTACCTGGCTCTCCACTGCCACCTTGTAACACCTCATCTACCTGCCTCTCCACCGCCACCTTGTAACACCTCATCTACCTGGCTCTCCACTGCCACCTTGTAACACCTCATCTACCTGGCTCTCAACTGCCACCTTATAACACCTCATCTATCTGGCTCTCTACCCCCACCTTGTAACACCTCATCTCCCTGGCTCTCCACTGCCACCTTATAACACCTCATCTACCTGGCTCTCCACTGCCACCTTGTAACACCTCATCTACCTGGCTCTCCACTGCCACCTTGTAACTCCTCATCTACCTGGCTCTCCACTGCCACCTTGTAACACCTCATCTACCTGGCTCTCCACTGCCACCTTGTAACACCTCATCTACCTGCCTCTCCACTGCCACCTTATAACACCTCATCTACCTGGCTCTCCACTGCCACCTTGTATCACCTAATCTACCTGGCTTTCCACTGCCACCTTATAACACCTCATCTACCTGGTTCTCCACTGCCACTTTGTAACACCTCATCTACCTGGCTCTCCACTGCCACCTTGTAACACCTCATCTACCTGCCTCTCCACTGCCACCTTATAACACCTCATCTACCTGGCTCTCCACTGCCACCTTGTAACACCTCATCTACCTGGCTCTCCACTGCCACCTTATAACACCTCATCTACCTGGCTCTCCACTGTCACCTTATAACACCTCATCTACCTGGCTCTCCACTGCCACCTTGTAACACCTCATCTACCTGGCTCTCCACTGCCACCTTGTAACACGTCATCTACCTGACTCTCCTCTGCCACCTTGTAACACCTCATCTACCTGGCTCTCCACTGCCACCTTGTAACACCTCATCTACCTGGCTCTCCACCGCCACCTTGTAACACCTCATCTACCTGGCTCTCCACTGCCACCTTGTAACACCTCATCTACCTGGCTCTCAACTGCCACCTTATAACACCTCATCTATCTGGCTCTCTACCCCCACCTTGTAACACCTCATCTACCTGGCTCTCCACTGCCACCTTGTAACACCTCATCTACCTGGCTCTCCACTGCCACCTTGTAACACCTCATCTACCTGGCTCTCCACTGCCACCTTGTAACACCTCATCTACCTGGCTCTCCACTGCCACCTTGTAACACCTCATCTACCTGGCTCTCCACTGCCACCTTGTAACACCTCATCTACCTGGCTCTCCACTGCCACCTTGTAACACCTCATCTACCTGGCTCTCCACTGCCACCTTGTAACACCTCATCTACCTACCTCTCCACTGCCACCTTGTAACACCTCATCTACCTGGCTCTCCACTGCCACCTTGTAACACCTCATCTGCCTGCTTCTCCACTGCCACCTTGTAGCACTTCATCTACCTGGCTCTCCACTGCCACCTTGTAACACCTCATCTACCTGCCTCTCTACCACCACCTTGTAACACCTCATCTACCTGGCTCTCCACTGCCACCTTGTAACACCTCATCTACCTGCCTCTCTACCGCCACCTTGTAACACCTCATCTACCTGGCTCTCCACTGCCACCTTGTAACACCTCATCTACCTGGCTCTCCACTGCCACCTTGTAACACCTCATCTACCTGGCTCTCCACTGCCACCTTGTAACACCTCATCTACCTGGCTCTCCACTGCCACCTTGTAACACCTCATCTACCTGGCTCTCCACTGCCACCTTGTAACACCTCATCTACCTGCCTCTCTACCGCCACCTTGTAACACCTCATCTACCTGGTTCTCCACTGCCACTTTGTAACACCTCATCTACCTTCCTCTCTCCTACTGCACCTTGTAACACCTCATTTACCTGCCTCTCCACTGCCACCTTGTAACACCTCATCTACCTGGCTCTCCACTGCCACCTTGTAACACCTCATCTACCTGCCTCTCCACTGCCACCTTCTCCACTGCCACCTTGTACACCTCATCTACCTGGCTCTCCACTGCCACCTTGTAACACCTCATCTACCTGCTCTCCACTGCCACCTTGTAACACCTCATCTACCTGGCTCTCCACTGCCACCTTGTAACACCTCATCTACCTGGCTCTCCACTGCCACCTTGTAACACCTCATCTACCTGCCTCTCCACTGCCACCTTGTAACACCTCATCTACCTGGCTCTCTACTGCCACCTTGCAACACCTCATCTACCTACCTCTCCACTGCCACCTTGTAACACTTCATCTACCTGGCTCTCTACTGCCACCTTGCAACACCTCATCTACCTACCTCTCCACTGCCACCTTGTAACACTTCATCTACCTGGCTCTCCACTGCCACCTTGTAACACCTCATCTACCTGCCTCTCTACCGCCACCTTGTAACACCTCATCTACCTGGCCTCTCACCTCATCTACCTGCCACCTTGTAACACCTCATCTACCTGGCTCTCCACTGCCACCTTGTAACACCTCATCTACCTTGTACCTCTCCACTGCCACCTTGTAACACCTCATCTACCTGCCTCTCTACCACCACCTTGTAACACCTCATCTACCTGGCTCTCCACTGCCACCTTGTAACACCTCATCTACCTGCCTCTCTACCACCACCTTGTAACACCTCATCTACCTGGCTCTCCACTGCCACCTTGTAACACCTCATCTACCTGGCTCTCCACTGCCACCTTGTAACACCTCATCTACCTGGCTCTCCACTGCCACCTTGTAACACCTCATCTACCTGGCTCTCCACTGCCACCTTGTAACACCTCATCTACCTGGCTCTCCACTGCCACCTTGTAACACCTCATCTACCTGCCTCTCTACCGCCACCTTGTGACACCTCATCTACCTGGCTCTCCACTGCCACCTTGTAACACCTCATCTACCTACATCTCCACTGCCACCTTGTAACACCTCATCTACCTGGCTCTCCACTGCCACCTTGTAACACCTCATCTACCTGGCTCTCCACTGCCACCTTGTAACACCTCATCTACCTGCCTCTCTACCGCCACCTTGTGACACCTCATCTACCTGGCTCTCCACTGCCACCTTGTAACACCTCATCTACCTTGCTCTCCACTGCCACCTTGTAACACCTCATCTACCTGGCTCTCCACTGCCACCTTGTAACACCTCATCTACCTGGCTCTCCACTGCCACCTTGTAACACCTCATCTACCTGCCTCTCTACCGCCACCTTGTGACACCTCATCTACCTGGCTCTCCACTGCCACCTTGTAACACCTCATCTACCTACCTCTCCACTGCCACCTTGTAACACCTCATCTACCTGGCTCTCCACTGCCACCTTGTAACACCTCATCTACCTGGCTCTCCACTGCCACCTTGTAACACCTCATCTACCTGCCTTTCTACCGCCACCTTGTGACACCTCATCTACCTGGCTCTCCACTGTCACCTTGTAACACCTCATCTCCCTGGCTCTCCACTGCCACCTTGTAACACCTCATCTACCTGGCTCTCCACTGCCACCTTGTAACACCTCATCTACCTGGCTCTCCACTGCCACCTTGTAACACCTCATCTACCTGCCTCTCTACCGCCACCTTTTGACACCTCATCTACTTGGATCTCCACTGCCACCTTGTAACACCTCATCTACCTTGCTCTTCACTGCCACCTTGTAACACCTCATCTACCTGGCTCTCCACTGCCACGTTGTAACACCTCATCTACCTGGCTCTCCACTGCCACCTTGTAACACCTCATCTACCTGCCTCTCTACCGCCACCTTGTGACACCTCATCTACCTGGCTCTCCACTGCCACCTTGTAACACCTCATCTACCTACCTCTCCACTGCCACCTTGTAACACCTCATCTACCTGGCTCTCCATTGCCACCTTGTAACACCTCATCTACCTGGCTCTCCACTCCCACCTTGTGGCAGTGGAGAGCCAGGTCCTTAATTCCAACCACTGTGGTTGAAATTAAGGTCTTCAGCATCAACTTGATTAGTATTAACGTCCTCATCACCAGTCTGGTTAGTATTATGGTCAACAACATTAGCGTTTTTGGTATTAAGGTCATCAACATCAATCTGGTTAGTATTATGGCCATCAACATCAGCGCGGTTGGTATTAAGGTCATCATCAGTCTGGTTAATATTATGGTCATCAACATTAGCGTGGTTGGTATTTAGGTCATCAACATAAGTCTGGATGGTATTATGGTCATCAACATTAGCGTGGTTGGTATTTAGGTCATCAACATAAGTCTGGTTGGTTTTATGGTCATCAACATTAGCGTGGTTGGTATTAAGGTCATCAACATCAGTCTGGTTGGTATTAAGGTCATCAACATCAATCTGTTTGGTATTAAGGTTATCAACATCAGTCTGGTTGGTATTAAGGTCATCAATATCAGTCTGGTTGGTATTATGATCATCAACATCAGTCAGGTTGGCATTATGAACATCAACATCAGTCAGGTTGGCATTATGAACATCAACATCAGTCTGGTTGCCAATATGATCATCAACATCAGACTGGTTGGTATTAAAGTCGCCAACATCAGTCTGGTTGGTACTATAGTCATCAACATCAGTCTGGTTGGTATTATGATCATCAACATCAATCTGGTTGGTATTAAAGTCATCAACATCAGTCTGGTTTGTATTATGATCATCAACATCAGTCTGGTTGATATTAAAGTCATCAACATTAGTCTGGTTAGTATTATGATGATCATCAGTCTGGTTGGTATTAAGATCATCAGCATCTGGAGGAGATAGTGTTTGAGTCACTGTTGATATGACAGCAACATTTAAAAAAAACAGCAACATGCCTGGACAAGTGTTCACTGGCGTATTAAGAACTGATGGTTGGTTTAGAGAGCAGTTATGGTAACACTGAGACCATGTACGGACAAACACTTGTGCTCTTCAAGGCGTTTCGGTGTTAGTGGCTTTAACACTATTGAAGAAGCTACTGATGGCGAAATGTATTCTCAGTCAATGTCTTGAACCACAATTGATACAAACACAACTTTTCTAATAATGATTTAAATTCCTCCTGTGTTGCATTGCTGAAATCTCATAAAAGATAATATGGGGGGAGTAAGGTTTTTGTAGGTTAGCTTCTCTACAGCTTGTCCACAGTTCATGGTTGGTGAACCCATCACAGTTCATGGTTGGTGAACCCATCACAGTTTATGGTTGGTGAACCCATCACAGTTTATGGTTGGTGAACCCATCACAGTTTATGGTTGGTGAACCCATCACAGTTTATGGTTGGTGAACCCATCACATTTCATGGTTGGTGAACCCATCACAGTTCATGGTTGGTGAACCCATCACAGTTCATGGTTGGTGAACCCATCACAGTTTATGGTTGGTGAACCCATCACAGTTTATGGTTGGTGAACCCATCACAGTTCATGGTTGGTGAACCCATCACAGTTCATGGTTGGTGAACCCATCACAGTTTATGGTTGGTGAACCCATCACAGTTTATGGTTGGTGAACCCATCACAGTTTATGGTTGGTGAACCCATCACAGTTTATGGTTGGTGAACCCATCACATTTCATGGTTGGTGAACCCATCACAGTTCATGGTTGGTGAACCCATCACAGTTTATGGTTGGTGAACCCATCACAGTTCATGGTTGGTGAACCCATCACAGTTCATGGTTGGTGAACCCATCACAGTTTATGGTTGGTGAACCCATCACAGTTTATGGCTTGAACCCATCACAGTTTATGGTTGGTGAACCCATCACAGTTCATGGTTGGTGAACCCATCACAGTTCATGGTTGGTGAACCCATCACAGTTCATGGTTGGTGAACCCATCACAGTTTATGGTTGGTGAACCCATCACAGTTTATGGTTGGTGAACCCATCACAGTTTATGGTTGGTGAACCCATCACAGTTCATGGTTGGTGAACCCATCACAGTTCATGGTTGGTGAACCCATCACAGTTTATGGTTGGTGAACCCATCACAGTTCATGGTTGGTGAACCCATCACAGTTTATGGTTGGTGAACCCATCACAGTTCATGGTTGGTGAACCCATCACAGTTTATGGTTGGTGAACCCATCACAGTTCATGGTTGGTGAATCCAGTTTATGGTTGGTGAACATCACAGTTTATGGTTGGTGAACCCATCACAGTTAATGGGTGGTGAACCCATCACAGTTTATGGTTGGTGAACCCATCACAGTTTATGGCTTGTGAACCCATCACAGTTTATGGTTGGTGAACCCATCACAGTTCATGGTTGGTGAACCCATCACAGTTCATGGTTGGTGAACCCATCACAGTTTATGGCTGGTGAACCCATCACAGTTTATGGTTGGTGAACCCATCACAGTTTATGGCTGGTGAACCCATCACAGTTTATGGTTGGTGAACCCATCACAGTTCATGGTTGGTGAACCCATCACAGTTCATGGTTGGTGAACCCACCCATCACAGTTTGGTTGGTGAACCCATCACAGTTCATGGTTGGTGAACCCATCACAGTTCTGGTGATGGTTGGTGAACCCATCACAGTTTATGGCTGGTGAACCCATCACAGTTTATGGTTGGTGAACCCATCACAGTTCATGGTTGGTGAACCCATCACAGTTCATGGTTGGTGAACCCATCACAGTTTATGGTTGGTGAACCCATCACAGGTGAACCCATCACAGTTTATGGTTGGTGAACCCATCACAGTTCATGGTTGGTGAACCCATCACAGTTCATGGTTGGTGAACCCATCACAGTTTATGGTTGGTGAACCCATCACAGTTCATGGTTGGTGAACCCATCACAGTTTATGGTTGGTGAACCCATCACAGTTTATGGTTGGTGAACCCATCACAGTTCATGGTTGGTGAACCCATCACAGTTTATGGTTGGTGAACCCATCACAGTTCATGGTTGGTGAACCCATCACAGTTTATGGTTGGTGAACCCATCACAGTTTATGGTTGGTGAACCCATCACAGTTCATGGTTGGTGAACCCATCACAGCTTATGGTTGGTGAACCCATCACAGTTTATGGTTGGTGAACCCATCACAGTTCATGGTTGGTGAACCCATCACAGTTTATGGTTGGTGAACCCATCACAGTTCATGGTTGGTGAACCCATCACAGTTCATGGTTGGTGAACCCATCACAGTTTATGGTTGGTGAACCCATCACAGTTCATGGTTGGTGAACCCATCACAGTTTAACCCATCACAGTTCATGGTTGGTGAACCCATCACAGTTTATGGTTGGTGAACCCATCACAGTTCATGGTTGGTGAGCCCATCACAGTTTATGGTTGGTGAACCCATCACAGTTCATGGTTGGTGAACCCATCACAGTTTATGGTTGGTGAACCCATCACAGTTTATGGTTGGTGAACCCATCACAGTTCATGGTTGGTGAACCCATCACAGTTTATGGTTGGTGAACCCATCACAGTTCATGGTTGGTGAGCCCATCACAGTTTATGGTTGGTGAACCCATCACAGTTTATGGTTGGTGAACCCATCACAGTTCATGGTTGGTGAACCCATCACAGTTCATGGTTGGTGAACCCATCACAGTTTATGGTTGGTGAACCCATCACAGTTCATGGTTGGTGAACCCATCACAGTTTATGGTTGGTGAACCCATCACAGTTCATGGTTGGTGAACCCATCACAGTTCATGGTTGGTGAACCCATCACAGTTCATGGTTGGTGAACCCATCACAGTTTATGGCTGGTGAACCCATCACAGTTTATGGTTGGTGAACCCATCACAGTTCATGGTTGGTGAACCCATCACAGTTTATGGCTGGTGAACCCATCACAGTTCATGGTTGGTGAGCCCATCACAGTTTATGGTTGGTGAACCTATCACAGTTCATGGTTGGTGAACCCATCACAGTTTATGGTTGGTGAACCCATCACAGTTCATGGTTGGTGAACCCATCACAGTTCATGGTTAGTGAACCCATCACAGTTTATGGCTGGTGAACCCATCACAGTTCATGGTTGGTGAACCCATCACAGTTCATGGTTAGTGAACCCATCACAGTTTATGGCTGGTGAACCCATCACAGTTTATGGCTGGTGAACCCATCACAGTTTATGGCTGGTGAACCCATCACAGTTAATCCTTACCACTGCCTTTGGCTTATCGAATTACCAGTTATCTTAAAGGCTCTTCAGCACAATTACAAAAGTGTTATTCCTAATACTGTAACCATTAATGAAAAGAGGACAAAAATATATAATCATTAACAGTATCTGTCATTCCATTTTGCAAAACAAATAAATCAGAAGTAACTCTTTATTTTTACCTTTACTTGCGGTAATTATTGTCATTTCCTTTTTTTTCTGTTGTTTTCTCTTTAAATTGTTGACATGAAGGATACGGTCAGTGTATACTTCTTTCGTCAGTCATAGTCAATGCTTGACTATGATTGTTCTAGATGATTATATTGTATTATCTGGCAGTGCTTTTCTAAGACTCCGAAACATTACCACATTATATAAATCGAAATATTCTGTCATCTCCAGCAGGTAATAAGTTATTTACAGAATTATTTTTTCCTCAAAAACTCTGGAATGAAGGTGATGGTCATATTTTGAAAATGTTTTGTCCATATAAAGAGGTAGAAAAAGATTAAAGGCTCTAAGGAGAGCGAATACTTTTTATTAATATCGATTTACTGTGTCACATTACTGAATTCTATTTTCAGCATATCCTGCTCTGATGTGAAGGTTACCAGCATCTGTATGAAGCTCGCAATTATGATTGTAGTTCACTTTTACCAAAATAAAAGCAGTATTGGTTGTGTTTTTAACTACTCAGTAAAAGTCTTCAATAAACTCTTGAATATATTTACGGCTAAAACAGGATACGCCTGTTTTGTGCTTATCATTAGTTAACTGGAGTCTGCCTTTGTATTTTCCCTCTTAATAAACTTAGGGTCTCATCAGTGCTACTTCAAGAAACAGCTTGAACCTCTGCATTAGCTTGCTAACAATACCTCTGTATAAGATGACATGATCCTTCCATTCTTGAATAAGGGGTTCAACACTTTCTGCATTAGAATGCAGAATGGGATAAAAACCAAAAGTAGTTTTTGGAACCTATATGAAATCTTCCTATAAAAGAAACATTTTTTTCTGATGACATGACCCTGCAGTATCTGAGAGCATCTGTGTTTCATAACAACAGAAACATGCTAGTTTCTCCAAGTTATCTCGTCCATTATTTCAAACAATCTGTGCACGAGTTGTACGTCTTGCTGGAAATCCTAGATCACACTTGTTTTACAACTTTGAATTTCCACACTTTAAGTTGTTATCCCACCTCAGCTCTTACCACTGCCCAGCCCAATTTAAGGTTCTAGTTAATAAAGACACAAAAGCAGCAACTGGAAAATTTATTTAAGATAATCGTGATAAAGTAGATTACTACGACCAGCGAGGTAAAGAGGATTACCCAACCTGAGTATTCTAAACAAAATTATTTATGTCCGTCAGCCTTGTTTAGTGTTATGTCATTAAGAGGAACTTGGCACTATCTATTATTTTATGAAGATGCATGAATGATAGTAAATTCCATCTGCTTCTTTAACTTTCCCTTTTGACTTCCAACAACTGGCTTAGGAAATCCTATTTTGAGCACACCACATTAAATAAGGGTAACTAGTTTTGTAAGAAAGTCTCTCAGCTCTTACTATTACCTACAGTACGTCCCTTAATGGGACGTTGACTGGTTTTGTTATCTAATATCTTTGCAGGTTTTAATGTTCCTGTTATCTCTGCATTTTTGCACAGTGCAGCTCGAATATCTCCTTTTTGATTAATTTCGCAGCCTTTCGTGTCTTCGTTACAAAATGCACTTTTCTTTCTGCTGTCTTACCTTCATCACAAAGTTTACATAGGTATAAGGTTCTTAAGTCAGCCTTTCCTTAGCTTTATGTACCTGATTCCTTCTACTGTACTAATTTATTTTTTATTTTTTTTATTATCACACTGGCCGATTCCCACCAAGGCAGGGTGGCCTGAAAAAGAAAAACTTTCACCATCATTCACTCCATCACTGTCTTGCCAGAAGGGTGCTTTACACTACAGTTTTTAAACTGCAACATTAACACCCCTCCTTCAGAGTGCAGGCACTGTACTTCCCATCTCCAGGACTCAAGTCCGGCCTGCCGGTTTCCCTGAACCCCTTCATAAATGTTACTTTGCTCACACTCCAACAGCACGTCAAGTATTAAAAACCATTTGTCTCCATTCACTCCTATCAAACACGCTCACGCATGCCTGCTGGAAGTCCAAGCCCCTCGCACACAAAACCTCCTTTACCCCCTCTCTCCAACCTTTCCTAGGCCGACCCCCTACCCCGCCTTCCTTCCACTACAGACTGATACACTCTTGAAGTCATTCTGTTTCGCTCCATTCTCTCTACATGTCCGAACCACCTCAACAACCCTTCCTCAGCCCTCTGAACAACAGTTTTAGTAATCCCGCACCTCCTCCTAACTTCCAAACTACGAATTCTCTGCATTATATTCACATCACACATTGCCCTCAGACATGACATCTCCACTGCCTCCAGCCTTCTCCTCGCTGCAACATTCATCACCCATGCTTCACACCCATATAAGAGCGTTGGTAAAACTATACTCTCATACATTCCCCTCTTTGCCTCCAAGGACAAAGTTCTTTGTCTCCACAGACTCCTAAGTGCACCACTCACTCTTTTCCCCTTATCAATTCTATGATTCACCTCATCTTTGATAGACCCATCCGCTGACACGTTCACTCCCAAATATCTGAATACATTCACCTCCTCCATACTCTCTCCCTCCAATCTGATATTCAATCTTTCATCACCTAATCTTTTTGTTATCCTCATAACCTTACTCTTTCCTGTATTCACCTTTAATTTTCTTCTTTTGCACACCCTACCAAATTCATCCACCAATCTCTGCAATTTCTCTTCAGAATCTCCCAAGAGCACAGTGTCATCAGCAAAGAGCAGCTGTGACAACTCCCACTTTGTGTGTGATTCTTTATCTTTTAACTCCACGCCTCTTGCCAAGACCCTCGCATTTACTTCTCTTACAACCCCATCTATAAATATATTAAACAACCACGGTGACATCACACATCCTTGTCTAAGGCCTACTTTTACTGGGAAAAAATTTCCCTCTTTCCTACATACTCTAACTTGAGCCTCACTATCCTCGTAAAAGCTCTTCACTGCTTTCAGTAACCTACCTCCTACACCATACACTTGCAACATCTGCCACATTGCCCCCCTATCAACCCTGTCATACGCCTTTTCCAAATCCATAAATGCCACAAAGACCTCTTTAGCCTTATCTAAATACTGTTCACTTATATGTTTCACTGTAAACTATTTTAATTTATTATAATTGTTTTATGATGTACGCTATTTTAAGTTTCGTATTGAATACACTCTTCAGGTCACTTGTTCTATCTAGGCTGGAATATTGCTGCACACTAACAGCACCTTTCAAGGCAGGTGAAATTGCTGATCTAGAAAATGTACAGAGAACCTTCACGGCGCGCATAACGGAGATAAAACACCTCAATTACTGGGAGCGCTTGAGGTTCCTGAACCTGTATTCCCTGGAACGCAGGCGGGAGAGATACATGATTATATACACCTGGAAAATCCTAGAGGGACTAGTACCGAACTTGCACACGAAAATCACTCACTACGAAAGCAAAAGACTTGGCAGACGATGCAACATCCTCCCAATGAAAAGCAGGGGTGTCACTAGCACGTTAAGAGACCATACAATAAGTGTCAGGGGCCCGAGACTGTTCAACTGCTTCCCAGCATACATAAGGGGGATTACCAACAGACCCCTGGCAGTCTTCAAGCTGGCACTGGACAAGCACCTAAAGTCGGTTCCTGACCAGCCGGGCTGTGGCTCGTACGCTGGTTTGCGTGCAGCCAGCAGCAACAGCCTGGTTGATCAGGCTCTGATCCACCAGGAGGCCTGGTCACAGACCGGGCGGCGGGGGCGTTGACCCCCGGAACTCTCTCCAGGTAAACTCCAGGTAAACTCTACTCTCTATTGTTGTTTCCATCCCTCTCAATAGACTCAGTATTAATAGTCTTGTTCCATCTTTAGAACATCAAAATTATTTTACTGCAAGTTTCACTTTTTTAAAGCTGTAATTCCATTTAGTTTAATTTGGTGAGCTAAATGAAATCTCAGCTCTTGATAGAATTCCTTCAGTTGGTCAGTTATTAATTTTACATTTTGTTATTTTTATGATTTTTTGAAAGTAATTCCAGTTATTATTTTTATTTACTATTGATTGAGTTCCAGCCTCTCCCAAGTCTAGAACTACACTCGTTCAAATCCCAGTTCCTCACTCCCCATGGGGATGGTGAGGAGTTGATTGATTACTCGAGAATGAGATGAATTTTCTTATTGGCTAGAGGCAATATTAACAATTTCGTGCGTCCTGATTGGTCTTTGGAGCCTTCTAGATGTGGACCTTGGAAAGCTGGACGGTTGACTGTAATCTTCGCAGTTCTCTTTCTAGCATTAAGCTATCAACATCTACCGAAGTCAAAAACTTTTCTAACGTGGACTATAACTACAGGAGTCTTAGGATAAAGACTGACTGCGAGAGTGAAGTGTTTACCAGGAGTTAGTGGACGAAGGACTGAGCCTCGACCAATTCTGCACTGAATTATCCACATGGGTTTAACTAACCTAACTTAAGCTAACCTAACCCAACCAAACCCAACCTAACCTAACTGTACTCCTGTAATATACAGGATTTTCTGTGAAAGCTTTTACTTTTATTTAAAATTCTAAAGTGATTTCTAAAATTTATTGAACTGTATTGTGTTTCACTGAAGCTCTGGATCATTCTGCTTATGGAGTGGGCGAGGCTCGATTCTCCAGCCTCTGAGCTTTCTAATTAAATATATACCAGTGGTAGAATTTACGGAGAGGTTTGTTAATAAGACACAATATGAGGTTGATGATATTTTATTGAGAAGACGTTGGTGAATTGTCTGGTGGACGAAACGTCTTCTAAATAAAGTGCAATAAATAGCATATTTTGCCTTATTAACATAGACGGAAGCATGTTTAGACAACAAATGAGGATTTGTGACAACAAAAGCCTTTCAGCGATCAAGACTGTGAAGAAATAATTCTGTATTGCTGTCATTACCTGGGGACACCGGAGACAACAAAGGAACATTAACATCCCTCCCGGGCCAAGGTATTTCAGGAATATATAAAGGTGGAGGGTTCATTAAGAGATTTGTTCCTAATACTCGCTGGAGCTCTCTTTTGTGTTGGCAACATTTAAAACTGGTTGGAGTGTTCTTTTGCGTTGTTACTTTAAAAAACTGCCTTGACGTGCCCTTAAAAAGAAAGCTGAAGTAATTAAGCCCATTGCAGTGAGCAGCACTCTTCGTCGCCTCACTTCTAAAGCTGCTGTCTGAAGAATTTGCACAAAGTCGGCCATGATGCTTCAACCAAACCAGCTTTGCTTTGGGGTGCCACTTGTCCCTGTCGTTCCCTGCCCACCAGTCCCTCTCGTTCCCTGCCCACCATACCCTGTCTCACAAATCACTCAGTCTCAATATATCATAGAATTGCCTTAATAACTACAACCAAGTCAATGTCCCAGAATTTTGCTTGACCAATTTCATAGGACTGAGAAATTACCTGGGTAAGGTTAACTGGTGTGATCTGATTCATTCTTATCTTGTAGATTAAGTATGTGGTGATGGATGCCAATGTGACATCTTTCAAAGCATAGTTCAGTCTACCCAGACTACTTATGTTCCAGATAGAAAAATTAGGTCAAACAAAAATGATCCTAAATGATTAAATAATTGATCAAAACATTATCATAGGAAAAAGGAGATGCATTTACAGGTGAATCAAAAGGGGAAAGGGGCAATTAAGAAATAAATATATTCAGTTAAAAAGATAAATAAAAAAAAAATATGAAAATCCAAAAGATATTATGAAGTTCAAGTCGCAAGGGATTTGAGGATTAACCTATAAAGTTTCTTTAAGGTATATAGGAGTAAGATTAGGGACAAGATAAGCCCACTTAAAAGTTACTTCGCTCAGTGACTGACAAAAAAGTGCTCAGTTTTCAACAGTTATTTCCTCTTAGTTTTTAGGTAGGAATACACTAGAGAATTTCCAGGAATAAAAACAAAATATGTAGATAAGGACGAAAATAAGTTGTGCACTATCAAAGTTACTAGTGACATGGTTCTAAGGCAGATTAAAAACCTAACAAATTCTCCGGTCCTGATGCACTATTCACAAGGGTTATAAAGGAAATTAAGAAAGAACTTGGCAACCAATAGGTAGTTTTTTCAATATATCACAACAAGCCGTCATAGTGGCAGGTAAGTGGAAAATGGCAAATGTGATATAGTTCTACATGCAGGAGAGAGGGATTTAGCTTCGAATTATTGACAAATTAGGGTATCATGGTCTTGTTTGTCGTAGATCTAAAGAAAAAGATTGCAAGACATTATGGGGGTTAATAACATCAACACCCAGATGCCCAGCAATGTGGGAGATGCCCCAGCTATGTAGATCCAATGGCAACTAAAAGCAAACAGGTGGTGAGGGACTACACATGTGCATTTACATTGTCTGATTATTATCTCCAATACAGCAGGGAGGACGGAGGGGCAGCCGCCACCTTCAGGAAGTCCCAGAAGTCTAGAAACTATAGATAACTTAACCATCATTTTATGTTTGTTCGCACAGGTTCAGAGACTCTTGGCTCATGGTAAAAGAGCTCACCCAAGTTCCTTAAAAGAACTTGGGTAAAGGACTCATCGGCGAAACTAAGGTTTTCAGGGCAGCTAGTTTTGTGCTCAGGAGGCTCAGTGTTTCAGTTCAGAGGCGTGCAAGACTGTCGTATCCTAAGTATGTGCCCCAGGTGTGAGGAGCTGGATAAAATATTGTAATGGACTTTCTGAGAAACATATATATGTATTTGTAATGTATTCCTCAAACTTCAAGTTTTGTATATTTAATCTTTGTACCATCAATGTATCCTTTATGCTTTGTGTTCTATACTTCAAAATAAATATTCCAATTTGTGCAGGTATAAAAGATGAGGTGGTAGGTGAAGTGGAATATTCAGACGGATTCAGGGAGACACTCGAATATTTTTACTCGAAATCGTTTTAATAAACTTCTCTGAGGCATTAGTTCAAATGACCCTTCAAATCGCAACACTCCCAGCCATAATAAGAGTACAGGCTAACTGTCTAGCTAAGTGGTTTCCCTAAGTCCCTTCATAACTATCACCTTGTTCACACTCCAACAGTACGTGAAATCTTTAAACTTGCTTGCCTCCACTAACTCCTAACAAGCACACACAAGCCTGTTAAATGCCCAAACTCATAGCGCTCAAATTTCCCTTCACGCCATCCCTTTAACCTTTCCTTGGACAATTATTATCCCTTATTCCCTCCATCCTAGATTTTCTCACCCTCCTAGTCATCTTATTTTCCTCAATCTTCTCTAATTGTCCAAACCATGCATATTTCCTTTGTGTAAGAGAAAAGGGAATAATAGAGAGTGTAAGAATTATAGGGAAATAAGCCTGTTGAATATACCGGGTAAAGTGTATGATAGAGTTATTATTGAAAGAATTATGGACAAGACAGAGACAAGGGTCGCAGATGAGCAAGCAGGTTTCAGGAAGGGTAATGGATGTAGACCAAGTGTTTATATTGATGCATAAAAGTGTACAATTCGTAAATTAAATGTAAGGAACATTTTGTTGCAGTAATGGATTTAGAAAAGGCATACAATAGGATGGAAGGGAGAGCAGTGTTGCGGTTGTTACAAATGCATGGAATAGATGGTTGGTTATTAAAAGCAGTAAAGAGTTTTTCTTTGTATAGCGAGGAATAGGGTTAAGGCATATAAGAAATAGGGGAATAATTTTCCTGTATAATTAAGCCTGAGACAGAGATGCCTGATGTCACCATGGTTGATTAACACATTTATAGATGGGGGTTGTAAACAGAAGAGAATGCTGGAGTGTTGGGAAGAGGTGTGGTATTAAAAATGATTATGATTCAAAATTACAATGCGGGAGTTAGCACAATTGTTTTTACTCTGAAGAGAAGTTGCAAAGTTGACAGAGTACTCACCTAATTGTGGTTGCAGGGGTCGAGACTCATCTCCTACCCCTGCCTCTTCACTGATCGCTACTAGGTCCTCTCTCTCTCTCTGCTTCCTGAGCTTTGTCATACCTCGTCTTAAAGCTATGTATGGTTCCTGCGTCCACTACATCACTTGCTAGGCTATTCCACTTCCTGACGACTCTGTGACTGAAGAAATACTTCCTTACATCCCTATGACTCGTCTGAGTCTTCAGCTTCCAATTGTGACCCGTTGTTTCTGTGTCCCCCCTCTGGAACATCCTGTCTCTGTCCACCTTGTCTATTCCACGCATTATTTTGTATGTTGTTATCATGTCTGCCCTGACCCTCCTGTTCTCCAGTGTCGTCAGTCCGATGTCCCTCAACCTTTCTTCGTAGGACATTCCCCTGAGCTCTGGAACTAGCCTTGTTGCAAACCTTTGTAATTTCTCTAATTTCTTGACGTGCTTGACCAGGTGTGGGTTCCAAACTTGTGTGGCATACTCCAGCATGAGCCTGACGTACAGAGTGTACAGTGTCTTGAACGATTCCTTACTAAGGTATCGGAACGCTATTCTCAGGTCTTCTTTGCCCTTCCCCAATCTGCATGACTTTGCATTTGGCAGGGTTTAATTCGAGAAGCCAGTTGCTGGACCACGTGTTCAGCCTGTCCAGGTCTCTTTGTAGTCCTGCCTGATCCTCATCCGGTTTAATCCTTCTCATTAGCTTCACATCCTTTGCGAACAGGGACACTTCAGAGTCTATCCCTTCCATCATGTCATTCACATATATCAAAAATAGCACTGGTTCTAGGACTGACCCCTGTGGGACCCCGCTCGTCACAGGCGCCCACTGTGATACCTCATCACGTACCATGACTCATTGTTGCCTCCCTGTCAGGTATTCTCTGATCCATTGCAGTGACCTTCCTGTTATACGTGCCTGATCCTCCAACTTCTGCATTAATCTTTTGCGGGGAACTGTGTCGAAGGCCTTCCTGTAGTCCAGGAAAATGCAATCAGCCCACACCTATCTCTCGTGTCTTACTTCTATTATCTTGTCATAAAACTCCAGAAGGTTTGTGACTCAGGATTTGCCTTCCATGAATCCGTGCTGGTTGTTGTTTATAATCTTGTTCCGTTCCAGGTGTTTTACCACTCTCCTCCTGATAATCTTCTCCATGACTTTGCATACTATACACGTCAGAGACACTGGTCTGTAGTTTAATGCCTCATTTCTGTCTCCTTTCTTAAAAATGGGGACTACATTTGGCATCTTCCATACCTCAGGAAGTTGCCCAGTTTCAAAAAATGTATTGAAGATTGTGGTTAGTGGCAGGCACAGCATCTCCGCTCCTTCTCTAAGGACCCATGGGGAGATGTTGTCCGGACCCCTCGCCTTTGAGGCATTGAGGTCACTTAGCAGCTTCTGCACCTCCTCCTCCGTTGTTTGTATGTCATCCAGCACCTGTTGGTATATACCCTGTTGGTGTTCCCCTCTGTGCTGTCTTTTCAGAGCCATACCTGTCTCTACTGTAAATACTTCCTTAAATCTCATGTTGAGCTCCTCACATACCTCTTGATCGTTTTTTGTGAGTTTCTCACCTTCTTTCCTCAGCCTGATCACCTGGTCTTTGACTGTTGTCTTCCTCCTAATGTGGCTGTACAGCCCAGCGACATACTGTCGCTGGGCCTCCCTCCTTACCTGTGCATACTTGTTCCTGGCTCTTTGACTAATCTCCTTATTTTCCTGTGTTCTTCGCCTTCTCTACTTTTTCCATTCTCTATTGCACTTAGTTTTTGCCTCCTTACACCGTCGGGTAAACCAGGGGCTCGTTCTGGTCTTCCCATTGTTTCTGTTGCCCTTGGGAACAAACCTTTCCTCTGCCTCCTTGTATTTTGTTGTTACGTATTTCATCATTTCGTTTACCGACTTTCCTACCAGTTCTCTGTCCCAAATGAACCTCTTGCAGTAAGTTCCTCAAACCTATGTAGTCCCCCCGTTTATAGTTTGGGTTTTTCCATTCAACTCCTGTTGCCCTCTCCACTCGTAACTCTACTATGTATTCAAAGCACAGAACTAGAGTGTGCAGGTTCGAATGCTGCTGTGGACTGAAAGATCTTGTTTGCTAAAAGTTCGCCCGTTTTTGAATTGTTAAGCATTTCAAATCTCTTTCGTTGTTCACTGCATGTGGCAGAATTTGATGAAATAACTTGTCACAGGCATGGTATCCAGGAGTATGGGGAGTGAAAGTCTAACTTCGGCTTGGCGCCCATACTTATCTAGGATCTGGCTGAGTGGCGAAAGTACTGAGTACTTTGATACAGAGTGTGCAGGTTCGAATCCTGCTGTGGACTGAGAGATAATGTTTGTTAAAAGTTCGCCCGTTTGCAGATTGTTAAGCATATATGCATATATATATATATATATATATATATATATATATATATATATATATATATATATATATATATATATATATATATATATATATATATATATCCTGGCCGAGGATTCGAACCCATGTTGTTTTGGCCCTGCCTTGTGGTGAGCGAAAATCACATTACGCCTTAGCCAACAGGACCACACAATCTTACAAGAACCAAGCACCGAGTCAAGCTACGTGTGTTACTCTTGGTACGTGGACATACGGTGGTGTGGGTGACTCTAAGCTAATTTCATTTATATATATATATATATATATATATATATATATATATATATATATATATATATATATATATATATATATATACACACACACATCGGACTTCTCCCAACAAGGCAGGATGGCCCGAAATAGAAAACTTCATCATTCACTCCATCACTCTCTTGCCAGAGGCGTGCTTACACTACAGTTATAAAACTGCAACATTAACACCACTCCTTCAGAATGCAAACGCTGCTTCCTATCTCTAGGACTCAAGTCCTGCCTACCGGCTTCCCTGACTCATTTTATAAATGTTACCTTGCTCACACTCCAACAGTACGTCAAGTTCTAAAAACCATTTGTCTCCATTCGCTCCTATCTAACACCCTCATGCATGCTTGCTGGAAGTCAAAGCCCCTACCACACAAAATCTCCTTTACCCCTTCCCTACAACCTTTCCTAGGCCGACCCCTACCCTGCCTTCCCTCCACTACAGATTTATACACTCTCGAAGTCATTCTAGTTTGCCCCTTCCTCTCTACATGTCCGAACCACCCCAACAACCCCTCCTCAGCTCTCTGGATAACAGTTTTGGTAATCCCGCATCTCCTTCTAATTTCCAAACTACGAATTCTCTACATAACATTCACACCACACATTGCCCTCAGACATGACATCTCAACTGCCTCCAGCCTTTTCTTTGTTGTAGCATTCACCACCCATGTTTTACACCCATATAAGAGCATTGGTAAACTATGCTCTCATATATTCCCCTCTTTCCTTCCATGGACAAAGTTCTTTGTCTCTACAGACTCCTAAGTGCACCACTCATTTTTTCCCCTCATCAATTCTATGATTCACCTCATCTTTCAATAGACCCATCTGCTGACACGTCCACTTCTAAATATTTGAATACATTCACCTCCTCCATACTCTCTCCCTCCGGTCTGACATCCAATTTTTCGTTCACCTAATTTTTTTTGTTATCCTCATCACCTTACTTTTTCCTATATTCACTTTTAATTTTCTTGTTTTATCTACCCTACCAAACTCATCCACCAACCTCTGCAACTTCTCTTCAGAATCTCCCAAAGGCACAGTGCCATCAGCAAAGAGCAACTGTAACAACTCCCACTTTGTGTTAGATTCTTTATCTTTTAACCCTACTCCTCTTGCCAACACCCGACCATATATATATATATATATATATATATATATATATATATATATATATATATATATATATATATATATATATATATAATATATATATATATATATATATATATATATATATATATATATATATATATATATATATATATATATATATATATATGCATGTCGTGCCGAATAGGTAAAACTGTCAATAGGCAAGAATTCATTTAAAATTAAGTCCTTTCTAAAATTTTATCTTTTACGTTTAAAGATATATTTTTTCAATTGTGTTAATATAAAAATAAATGATTTTGTACCAGAAGAACCTTAGGAAACTTACCTAATCTTATTATAACAAGCCCAATTTAATTTAGCCTAATCCAGCTAAATATATTTTATGTAAGTTTACAATGAAATATATACATATTTTTTCGTTAGGTTCTGAATGATTGTTGCAAAATTATTGCATATACAAGTTTTCGCTTGTCTTACTCGGCAAGAAGGGTGTTGCTATTTAAACATAAATAGTAAACTTTACCTATTCGGCACGATATATATATATATATATATATATATATATATATATATATATATATATATATATATATATATATATATACATATACATATATATATATATATATATATATATATATATATAGAATCTTTCCTCCGTAAGCCATGCGTGTCGTATGAGGCGACTAAAATGCCGGGAGCAATGGGCTAGTAACCCCTTCTCCTGTAGACATTTACTAAAAAAGAGAAGAAGAAAAACTTTATAAAACTGGGATGCTTAAATGTGCGTGGATGTAGTGCGGATGACAAGAAACAGATGATTGCTGATGTTATGAATGAAAAGAAGTTGGATGTCCTGGCCCTAAGCGAAACAAAGCTGAAGGGGGTAGGGGAGTTTCAGTGGGGGTAAATAAATGGGATTAAATCTGGAGTATCTGAGAGAGTTAGAGCAAAGGAAGGGGTAGCAGTAATATTGAAGGATCAGTTATGGAAGGAGAAAAGAGAATATGAATGTGTAAATTCAAGAATTATGTGGATTAAAGTAAAGGTTGGATGCGAGAAGTGGGTCATAATAAGCGTGTATGCACCTGGAGAAGAGAGGAATGCAGAAGAGAGAGAGAGATTTTGGGAGATGTTAAGTGAATGTATAGGAGCCATTGAACCAAGTGAGAGAGTAATTGTGGTAGGGGACCTGAATGCTAAAGTAGGAGAAACTTTTAGAGAGGGTGTGGTAGGTAAGTTTGGGGTGCCAGGTGTAAATGATAATAGGAGCCCTTTGATTGAACTTTGTATAGAAAGGGGTTTAGTTATAGGTAATACATATTTTAAGAAAAAGAGGATAAATAAGTATACAAGATATGATGTAGGGCGAAATGACAGTAGTTTGTTGGATTATGTATTGGTAGGTAAAAGACTGTTGAGTAGACTTCAGGATGTACATGTTTATAGAGGGGCCACAGATATATCAGATCACTTTCTAGTTGTAGCTACACTGAGAGTAAAAGGTAGATGGGATACAAGGAGAATAGAAGCATCAGGGAAGAGAGAGGTGAAGGTTTATAAACTAAAAGAGGAGGCATTTAGGGTAAGATATAAACAGCTATTGGAGGATAGATGGGCTAATGAGAGCATAGGCAATGGGGTCGAAGAGGTATGGGGTAGGTTTAAAAATGTAGTGTTAGAGTGTTCAGCAGAAGTTTGTGGTTACAGGAAAGTGGGTGCGGGACAGAAGAGGAACGATTGGTGGAATGATGATGTAAAGAGAGTAGTAAGGGAGAAAAAGTTAGCATATGAGAAGTTTTTACAAAGTAGAAGTGATGCAAGGAGGGAAGAGTATATGGAGAAAAAGAGAGAGGTTAAGAGAGTGGTGAAGCAATGTAAAAAGAGAGCAAATGAGAGAGTGGGTGAGATGTTATCAACAAATTTTGTTGAAAATAAGAAAAAGTTTTGGAGTGAGATTAACAAGTTAAGAAAGCCTAGAGAACAAATGGATTTGTCAGTTAAAAATAGGAGAGGAGAGTTATTAAATGGAGAGTTAGAGGTATTGGGAAGATGGAGGGAATATTTTGAGGAATTGTTAAATGTTGATGAAGATAGGGAAGCTGTGATTTCGTGTATAGGACAAGGAGGAATAACATCTTGTAGGAGTGAGGAAGAGCCAGTTGTGAGTGTGGGGGAAGTTCGTGAGGCAGTAGGTAAAATGAAAGGGGGTAAGGCAGCCGGGATTGATGGGATAAACATAGAAATGTTAAAAGCAGGTGGGTATATAGTTTTGGAGTGGTTGGTGCAATTATTTAATAAATGTATGGAAGAGGGTAAGGTACCTAGGGATTGGCAGAGAGCATGCGTAGTTCCTTTGTATAAAGGCAAAGGGGATAAAAGAGAGTGCAAAAATTATAGGGGGATAAGTCTGCTGAGTATACCTGGTAAAGTATATGGTAGAGTTATTATTGAAAGAATTAAGAGTAAGACGGAGAATAGGATAGCAGATGAACAAGGAGGCTTTAGGAAAGGTAGGGGATGTGTGGACCAGGTGTTTACAGTGAAACATATAAGTGAACAGTATTTAGATAAGGCTAAAGAGGTCATTGTGGCATTTATGGATTTGGAAAAGGCGTATGACAGGGTGGATAGGGGGGCAATGTGGCAGATGTTGCAAGTGTATGGTGTAGGAGGTAGGTTACTGAAAGCAGCGAAGAGTTTCTACGAGGATAGTGAGCCTCAAGTTAGAGTATGTAGGAAAGAGGGAAATTATTTCCCAGTAAAAGTAGGCCTTAGACAAGGATGTGTGATGTCACCGTGGTTGTTTAATATATTTATAGATGGGGTTGTAAGAGAAGTAAATGCGAGGGTCTTGGCAAGAGGCGTGGAGTTAAAAGATAAAGAAT
The DNA here is from genome assembly GCF_038502225.1 of Cherax quadricarinatus. Classification (NCBI taxonomy): domain Eukaryota; kingdom Metazoa; phylum Arthropoda; class Malacostraca; order Decapoda; family Parastacidae; genus Cherax; species Cherax quadricarinatus. The sequence goes on from NC_091305.1 coordinate 37,795,009, forward strand.
CACACACAAAGTGGGAGTTGTCACAGCTGCTCTTTGCTGATGACACTGTGCTCTTGGGAGATTCTGAAGAGAAGTTGCAGAGATTGGTGGATGAATTTGGTAGGGTATGCAAAAGAAGAAAATTAAAGGTGAATACAGGAAAGAGTAAGGTTATGAGGATAACAAAAAGATTAGGTGATGAAAGATTGAATATCAGATTGGAGGGAGAGAGTATGGAGGAGGTGAATGTATTCAGATATTTGGGAGTGGACGTGTCAGCGGATGGGTCTATGAAAGATGAGGTGAATCATAGAATTGATGAGGGGAAAAGAGTGAGTGGTGCACTTAGGAGTCTGTGGAGACAAAGAACTTTGTCCTTGGAGGCAAAGAGGGGAATGTATGAGAGTATAGTTTTACCAACGCTCTTATATGGGTGTGAAGCATGGGTGATGAATGTTGCAGCGAGGAGAAGGCTGGAGGCAGTGATGTCATGTCTGAGAGCAATGTGTGGTGTGAATATAATGCAGAGAATTCGTAGTTTGGAAGTTAGGAGGAGGTGCGGGATTACCAAAACTGTTGTCCAGAGGGCTGAAGAAGGGTTGTTGAGGTGGTTCGGACATGTAGAGAGAATGGAGCGAAACAGAATGACTTCAAGAGTGTATCAGTCTGTAATGGAAGGAAGGCGGGGTAGGGGTCGGCCTAGGAAAGGTTGGAGAGAGGGGGTAAAGGAGGTTTTGTGTGCGAGGGGCTTGGACTTCCAGCAGGCATGCGTGAGCGTGTTTGATAGGAGTGAATGGAGACAAATGGTTTTTAATACTTGACGTGCTGTTGGAGTGTGAGCAAAGTAACATTTATGAAGGGGTTCAGGGAAACCGGCAGGCCGGACTTGAGTCCTGGAGATGGGAAGTACAGTGCCTGCACTCTGAAGGAGGGGTGTTAATGTTGCAGTTTAAAAACTGTAGTGTAAAGCACCCTTCTGGGAAGACAGTGATGGAGTGAATGATGGCGAAAGTTTTTCTTTTTCGGGCCACCCTGCCTTGGTGGGAATCGGCCAGTGTGATAATAATAATAATAAATATATATATATATATATATATATATATATATATATATATATATATATATATATATATATATATATATATATATATATATATATATATATATATATATATATATATATATATATATATATATATATATATATATATATATATATATATATATATATATATATATATATATATATATATATATATATATATATATATATCGTGCCGAATGACGAACCAACTGAATGGCGGCTTATCGATCGTAGAAGTCTGAAATAGAAAAAAATATTCAGGCAGGTGGAGATGGTTTGTTCTTCAGGAAACAATACAGCGTCTGCTGACACACGCACTTTGTCAAGTGCTCACTGTCAAGTAATCACTGATACCTAGCCGCGCAGCAGTAGTGTGGCTGAATATCAGTGATTACGCAACCGTTGGTGTACCAGTACTGGGTATCAGCGATTACCCAATCACCGACTTACCAGTGCTTCATACCCGTGGTTAAGCAACCGTTGATACTCACATATTAGAAAGGTAAAGTATCACGCTTTCATGTTCTCTATATGGGAGAAATAGTAGAGGAAATAAGTGAGTTAGAGAGGGATTTATATACTAAAATTTATCGACACCGTTCCAGCTATATAATCGTATTTATAATCACTGGTCTAGAAGATTAAACTCTTTTTCTCTCAGAAAAGATTTCAACATTTTTTTGTCTGAAGCCATGTTAAGACCCGATTTCACTGGTCAGCTAGTTAATTTTTATGTATTTTCATGTCCTGAATCCAAATATTACCTTGAAAAATGCATATTGGATATAGGTTTAAAGATACGAGACATAATATTTAATTATTTTATTATAACGTACAATATGTGTCGGTATGTTTTAAACTCTAATCCGTACCTACTCTCTGTCTTATTGCTTGACGCTTATAGTGGGCTGAAGAATCATCTCTTGACATTGTGCAGCAATAGTCTGCAAGCATTCTTGTGCCCCATTTGCCCTGGTACCCTTTTTCCATGGTTAAAATATCTTGGTGACACCTTTCACCATGGTCGTCACAAACTGCCTCACAGTTCGCTAGAAAAAGGTCTGAATGTGAGTCCAAAAAGTGGATTGTAAGTGGCATATTACATCTCATGTTCTTGTAAGCCTCGATGAGGTTTTCCTCCAATTCTTCACAGTTGCCTTCCCTTCTGTTTCCGAGAAATCCCTTCGCCACTAACTTGAATGCTTCCCAAGCAGCTTTCTCCTCCCCTTGAAGGTCTGTTTCAAAGTCACCATCTTCAAGAAGCTCTCGAATCTGAGGACCATTGATGACTCCCTCTCTTATTTTAGTGTCGCTCAGTGAAGGGAATTTTGATGATAAATACTTGAATCCCAGATCGGATTTGACCATACCTTTTACAATGTTTTTCATGAGCTCCAGTTTTGTGTGTAGTGGTGGTAGCAAAATTTTGTTTCGTTCAATGAGAGGTGGATATTGAACATTTTTCATCCCAGGCTCCAATGATTGACGAAGTGGCCAGTCTCTCCTGAAGTAGTGGGAACCTCTTGCACGACTGTCCCATTTACATAGAAAGCAGCAGTACTTGGTTTATCCGCCTTGTCTGGCTAAGAAAATCACCTAGCTTTCACCTCAAAATATAAGCTTGCACATCACAACCACCGACTATGACTGCTGGAACAATAATGAAGGGCAGTGAGAGAGACTGTGAGTGTGGTAAGAAACACTGCTTCAAGCTTGTTGGAACCTGTTGTGACTCTTTGGTGTATTTTGAAAAGTAGAGCTAACATGTAATTTTAACCATGATATTCATTATCAGTGACGTAAAATTAGTTGGAAATTGCTACTCAGGTCTCGGAAGCATTTTGTTTGTTGGCCAGTGAATTTTCAGTCTGCTCTTATTTTTTCCTTACACTTCTAATTTTTGAAATATGCCAGTTTTATTGCTTTTATAATTTTAATTAGATTTAAGGAGTAATAAATAGCACATTAGGGTGAATATCAAAATAGAATACCACCAGCCTCTGCAACTTCTTTTCAGAATCTCCCCAAAGCCAAGTGTCATCAGCAAACAGCATCTGTGATAATTCCTTACCTAGTAGTCCCCACACCTCTTCCCTACACCCAAGCATTTATTTTCTCACAACCTCCTCTATAAAAATATTGAACAACCACGGTAACATCATGCATCCCTCTGTAAGACCTACTTTTACAGGGAAATAATCTCCCTCTCTCCTACATACCCTAACCTGAGCTTCACTAACCTCAAAGAAACTCTTAACTACTTTCAGTAACCTACCACCTATTCCATACACTTGCAACATCTGCCACATTGCTACCCTATCCACCCTATTATATGCCTTCACCAAATCCATAAATGCAACGTAAACCTCTTTAGTCTTCTATAAATACTGTTCACTTATATGATTTACTGTTAATCTGCGATACTTTTCTCCGTCTTACACTTAAATCTTTCAACAATAACTCTACCATACACCTTACCAGGTGCACTCAATAGGCTTATTCCCTATAATTCTTATACTCTCATGTGTCCCCTTTGCCGCCTTTAAACAAAGGAACTATGCATGCTTTCTGCCAGTCCCTAGGTACCTTCGCGTCACTCATTCATTTGTTAAATAAAAGCACCAGCTACTTCAAAATTATATCCACACCCGCTTTTAACATAATTCTCTTGATCCCATCAGTCCCAGCTACTTTACCCCCTTTCATTCTACTCACAGCTTCACGTACCGTCCCCCTCACTCACCTCTGGCTCTTCTTCACTACTAAAATATGTAATGCCTCCCTGGCCAACGCACGAATTCACAGCTTCCCTATCTTCCCTATGGTCATGCTCTTAATTCTAATACGTATATTAAGGTTTTCCTCAAAGCCACCATCCATCAAGACTTCATTGATTTGAGGGACAATAAAAATTCCTTCCTTTAATTTCACAGCACTGATATTTGACAATTTCTCAACAAGACATTAAAAACTTTTGGATCAACTAATGGAACATACTGGTTATTACTCGTTCCAGTCTTGTACTTGGTTCTGTGTTGCCATTCTCGCCTAATGTAATGATCTGCGCTAGAACAGCATAGGAAACAAGGGTATTTCGCGAACCCTCCTTGCATATCCGAAAACATACCGATGACTTTGAAATCACCACTGACATTCCATTGATGAGTGTTGTGTAGGATTGCATCGTTGAGTATTTTTAAGTTATCGTATGTCTCATCTAGATGGATGGAGTGGGAGATTGGTATGCATGGCTTTATATTCCCGTTGTGAGGAAGAACTACTTTCAAGCTTCGCTTTGGTGAATCGAGGGAAAGACACAAGTTAGATGTTATGTGTTTCTTTGACAAATTCATGAAAAGACCATTAATATTATGGTAACAGCAGTGGACTATCTGTAAAAAATCTTGCCATATTATATTTCATTTTCGACAATGACACACTTGAACTATGTTAAGTACCATAAATATTTCTGCCTGAGGCACGATACAAGAATCTCTGCTTCTTCTTTCATGAGAATTAGGTCTCTAGCAAAATCATTCAATTCATCGCTAGAGCGTCCCGGATCTCTGCCACTCGCACCTTTGTCACCTTCTACTTCTCCTTCCGTTGAATCTAATCCATCCTCGTGAGGACAGAATTGGCAATGTGCCATCGTGAGGTATTGGTCCGAGAGCCGAATCTAGGTTCAAATTAACACTGTTGTTCTTGTTCTTCGCGGAGAACCCATTTACGTTAACACAACAAAAGTAATAATTGTCAGGTGGTTTCTCGGTTCCCATGTTATGAGTATGGCAAACGGCTTCTAAGTTTTTCCTTGGCTCTACTAATTACGTAATCCGTTCGAACAAGTGGCGCGAATTATATGTGGTGTCTGTCCAGTAAATGTTTTTCATGATTCATCGTGATGTTTTCTCATTGTGATTTTAGTAGTGAATGAGCCGCATACATAATAGATACTGTTTGAGTAATTTCTTTTACACAATCGAAGCATGCTGATAATTTGGATGATAGCAAGAGAAGCGATCAAAGCAAATGTTCCGAAACGAATATATATATATATATATAGTATATATATATATATATATATATATATATATATATATATACACATATATATATATATATATACATATATATAAATATATATATATATATATATATATATATATATACATATATATACATATATATATATATTCATATATATATATACATATACATATATATATACATATATATATACATATATATATATATATATATATATATATACATATATATATATATATACATATATATATATATATATACATATATATATATATATATATATATGCAATAAGATCACAGTAAACAGGTGATTTCAAAATATGCAAAACAACCACTCAGAAAGAAAGAGAAATTCCAAGCGCTTTCGTGACTACTCACATTATCAAGGAACTATGTTCCTTGATAATGTGAGTAGTCACGAAAGCGCTTTGAATTTCTCTTTCTTTCAGAGTGGGTGTTTTGCATATATATATATATATATATATATATATATATATATATATATATATATATATATATATATATATATATATATATTTATGTATATGCAATAAGACAGTAAACATTTGATATCACAAAATTCAGAGCAACCAGTGTGAGAAAATAGTGAAATTCCAAGCGCTTTCATGGCTTCTCACATTATCAAGGATGTAGGTAAGTAGTCAGTAATCCTTGAAACACAGCTTATATTTTACCCAAAAATTTGTGTAATGTATCTTAAATTCTTCCCAAATTTTTATGATTATAATTGAATCCAATTTATATAGATCAAAAGCAATATTCGTATTATTTTCAAAACTACTTTTTATGAAGCATGATTCTATTATATTCCTTTCGACCATGGACTTACTTGATTCAACCTACTCAGCCTTTTAAAAAACAATTGGATGGTTAAAATCTCTCACATGAATAAATAGAGCATTAGAATTTTCTCCACCCCAATGCTATATTTATGTTGTTTTCACCTAATTTCAAGACTTTTATAATTATCTGGGTCAGCAGCCCACCCCGGTGGGTGATTGCAAGAACTAACATGGTTAAAGATTGCATTCGACACCTGGCCTCTACTGATTGAGTACTAGATTTGAGATAATCTGGTTTCCAGAGATTTACCTGTCTGACCAATGTATGAGAGTGGGCAAAGACACCATCCACAGTATTAGGCGGTGTGTTTTTAATCAATCTCTCTTTTTCTGTCTGACTTTCAAAAACATTGGGACAGTGAAACAGAGACTGATTAAAAGCACTCCACCTAATAATGTGGGTGGTGTCTACCAGGTCCCATGCACCCTTTGCTCACTCTCAGAAATTAATTGGTCAGACAGGTAAATCTCTGGAAACCAGATTATCCCAACACCAGTACTCAATCAGGAGAGGCCAGGTGTCGAATGCGATCTGTAACCATGTCAGCTCTTGCAATCACCCGCCCAGATGGGCTGCTGCCCAAATAATTGTACTCAACAGTTCCATCATGGAAAGAAACATAATTTACTTCTCCCTCTTGAAACATGATAGGAATACCGAATATAACTCAAATTATGGAGTATACAAACTTGATAGTTATTTAGTGGAGTCTATTGTCTAAGCGCAGGATTGCTCTTTATGCCATGGAGTTTCGTGATGTTTAGGTTATGTTCAACCAAAGTCCGCAAACTGAACATCATGGTATGCCTGTCGTGAATGTTGATATAATATATAAGATCTTGTTAAGTCCGTCGTGAACAGGGGCACCCTGGTTTTGTTTTTCCACTCTAGGCTGGTTACCAACATGTGCTTTGCCGCAATGTCCACTTTCTCGTCGAAGAACGTCAATCCAACCACATGCTCCGCCAGATACCAGAGATGGCATACAAAAGGTAATGGCAGCAGTATTAGCGATCTCTTTGTCCGGATATGCTCGAAGGGGTTGGAGGAAGTCCAAGTCACTGTGAGGGGCTTGCACGCCGCCATGCAAAGCCTCGTTCCAGAACCGAATGTAGATCAGCGACGAAAAGTGAGAGTAGGTACTGTTTCAGGTTAAAGAATTGTGACATGCGAAGTATGTCACCTCTCGTCAGAAGCGGGGTAGTTGAGAAAAACTCGAGGGGACACCCCACTAACCACCATTCCGATGCACTTCGTGTACTCAGTGCTGAGGAAGCCATCTGCGACAGAGAGAAACCAAAGATGAAATTTTGCGTAACATTTAAATATGCATGAAATGGTCCAAATTTTGGCACACAGTACAGGCTCATATAGTGGAATACAAATTACTTTGTGGAGCGCACTTCCTTTGAAGTTTTAAAATTAACATGTATTTTGGACCAGTCTAAGATATATATATATATATATATATATATATATATATATATATATATATATATATATATATATATATATATATATATATATATATATATATATATATATATATATATATATATATATATATATATATATATATATATATATATATATATATATATATATATATATATATATATATATATATATATATATATATATAATGTATTACATAATATGGTACAAAAGATTTAAGAGATACATTGTTGATATAAAGGTGGCATATAAGGTACATGTTGTTACGTGTGTATCACCGATTATAGGGCTGCCCAAAATACAGCAGGCATTACCCCTTTGAACAGCCGCACTGAGCCGCTGGAACAGGAAACTAGCTGCCCTGGGATCCCTAGTTGCTCTGATGAGTCTTTTTCCCAGCTCCTTAAGGAATTTAGATGCATTCTTTCCCCATGAACCAAGGGTCTCTGAGCCTATGGGAACAAACATATAATGATGGGCAAGTTCTTCATATTTTCTAGACTTTTGGGACTCCCTGAAGCTGGCAGCTGCCTCTCCTTCCTCCCTTGTGCATTGGAGATAGGTATCAGCCAAGGTAGATGCACATGTATAGTCCCACACCACCTGCTTCCCATCTGTCCAGGCTTGAAGGGCGATACTATCTGGACGCTTCTGGCTGCCATCAGATCTGCATTCCTGGGGTGGCTCCCTTACTGCTGGGCATCCGGCTGTTGTGAGGCTCCTCTTGATAATGTTATTAACCTCCTCATGTCTTGCAATCTTTCCCTCGGATTTACGGCACACAAGACCGTGGTAGCCGAATCGGTCTGCTGCTTCAATGCCACAAATAAACCTGTGTTCGGCGAGAATAGGGCCGGCAAGTCGAAGGGCAACACCGATGCGGATGGTCTGTGGGTTGAGGCGTGTGCCAAGGCTGGAGTTGGGAACAGCCAACAGAAAATCCCCTGCATGAGGTGCTCTCACTGCCAGGAGGCGGGTTCTATCCTTCCCTGACACACTCTGAAGCATTGTTGAGGCTATATTTTCCACTATTGGGCCATCCCAGTGCGATTGTTTGTAGTTGTTGGGGGGAGCAGGTATGGTTTGAGAACCCGTTAGATTATCCCAGATCATGGCTCCGTCAATGAACTTTTGGTCCTGGACTCCAATCTTGTCCCTAAGATGTTCGGGGAGAGTTGCTGCTACAAGCTCTCTGGATGCAATACATGAGGACAGAAAAGCAGGTAACGCAATCTGTGATGACTTGCGGACACCAATGCCTCCTAGTCCGACTGGAAGTGTAGCTTGGTTCCACTGCCCGTCTTCTAGAGTAAGGTTAAGTACTTTCGTAAAAATCTGCCTCAGAATACTGTCATTTTCCTTCAGTATAGGGTTATCATATGAAGGTGCACATCTTAGGAAATATGTCAACCTGGGCAGACTCGAGCACTTTGTGAGAATGTACAAGGCATCGTGGGTGTCCAGATCGCCTATTCGTTGTTCCATTCTCCTAAACTCTTCCAATTTCTTCCTGAGAATTGTGTCAATTGCATTGCTTCCCAGAGGTGCTCCTAGCAAAGCACTGTTTGTGGGGGCAATGACCGCTGCTCCTGGTAGTTTTGATCATATATATATATATATATATATATATATATATATATATATATATATATATATATATATATATATATATATATATATATATATATATATATATATATGTCGTGCCAAATATGTAAAACTGGTCAATTAGCAAGAACTCATTTAAAATTAATTCCTTTCTAAAATTTTCTCTTATACGTTTAAAGATATATTTTTTTCATTAATGTTGATGTAAAAATTTATAATTTTGCACCAAAAGGAACTTAGAAAACTTACCTAACCTTATTAAAACAAGCGCGATTTATTTTAGCCTAACCCAACTAAATATATTTTAGATTTGTTTACAATAATTTAATACTAAACAAACACAGTGAATTATATTTTTTTCGTTAGGTTCAGAATGATTTTGGCGAAATTATTGCATACACAAATTTTCACTTGTCCTATATGGCAAGATGAGCGTTACTATTTAAGCCAAGATTGCAAGTTCTGCCTATTCGGCACGACATATATATATATATATATATATATATATATATATATATATATATATATATATATATATATATATATATATATATAGTGCCGAATATGTAAAACTGGTCAATTAGCAAGAACTCATTTAAAATTAAGTCCTTTCTAAAATTTTCTCTTATACGTTTAAAGATATATTTTTTTCATTAATGTTGATGTAAAAATTTATAATTTTGCACCAAAAGGAACTTAGAAAACTTACCTAACCTTATTATAACAAGAACAATTTATTTTAGCCTAACCCAACTAAATATATTTTAGATTTATTTACTACAATTTAATACTAAACAAACACAGTTAAATATATTTTTTTCGTTAGGTTCAGAATTATTTTGGCGAAATTATTGCATACACAAATTTTCACTTGTCCTATATGGCAAGATGAGCGTTGCTATTTAAGCCAAGATCGCAAGTTCTGCCTATTCGGTACGACATATAAATGTCGTACCGAATAGGCAGAACTTGCTATCTTGGCTTAAATAGCAATGCTCATCTTGCCATATAGGACAAGTGAAAATTTGTGTATGCAATAATTTCGTCAAAATCATTCTGAACCTAACGAAAAAAATATATTTGATTGTGTTTGTTTAGTACTAAATTATTGTAAACATATTTAAGATATATTTAGTTGGGTTAGACTAAAATAAATTGCTCTTCTTATAATAAGGTTAGGTAAGTTTTCTAAGATTCTTTTGGTGCAAAATTAAAATTTTTTACATTAACATTAATGAAAAAAAAATATATCTTTAAACGTATAAGAGAAAATTTCAGAAAGGACTTAATTTTAAATGAGTTCTTGCTAATTGACCAGTTTTACATATTCGGCACGACATATATATATATATATATAATTATATATATATATATATATATATATATATATATATATATATATATATATATATATATATATATATATATATATATATATATGCATCCATGCTGTCCGTCACCCGATACCCCACAGCTGGCGCCCTCCTACCCCCACGATGTCAGCAATGTCACAAGAAGCGCCGGGTTCCCAGGAATCTTCACGATAGAACCAAAGCCGTCGTTCATGAGGCATCTGCCAGGTGTGCCACAGAGAATGTGGACTCAATCCCTCAAATGGCAACATCCGTGCACACAATGGATGTCTAGGCTCCAGAAGAGCTCCAAATGGGAACAACCAACAGCTCCTTCCAGCAGACAGAGCTGACAGCTATCCTGACTTCACCTCTACAGAGGATCTGAAATCTGTAATCAAATTAACATCCACCAAGACGCTGACACACAGCCCCAAAGCAGGTCGCCCTCAAGCTGCTAGCAAATTCACTGACCTCCTGAAGAAAGTCAACGATGCTCCTACAAACAACGGATTCTGGCACAACCAACTGCTTTTTGGCAATGTCTGTTTGGCTGTCCCACCAAGGAGGGACAAGTCCCTAGCAACATATGTTATTAGGGCAATAAATGCATTCCCTAAGGCCCATTGCAGTGGGCAACACCCTTCGGCGCCTAGTCGCCAAGGCTGCAGTAAGAATGGCGAGTCAAGAGGCTGCTGCAATGTTGAAACCAACTCAGCTCGGTTTTGGTGTTCAATAAGGCTGCGAAGCAGCTGCCCACGCAGCCTTCAACAACATGTTCGATGAAAATGCCTTGATCAAATTGGACTTTGCCAACGCTTTCAACTTAGTCAGAAAGGATGCTGCTCTCCAAGCAGTTTCTAGAAACTTCCCTTCCCTCTATCCCTTCATAGAATCGTGTTATAGTGTGACTTCTAATTGAGTCGTGTGAGGGTGTGCAACTGGGTCACCCTTACGCCCCCTGTCTATTCTGTTTGGTCATCAAGGAAGTCACAGAAGCACTGTCCAGTGAGCTCAACATCTGGTTCTTGGATGATGGTACCCTGGCTGGCACTACAGAATCTCTCGTAAAGGACATCAGAAAAATTAAAGACATGGAAGAACGCCTGGGCCTATCTTTAAATCCCACCGAATGTGAAATAGTTTCTACCAATCGACAGATGATCCAGAATATTAGTGTTGTTTTACCAGGAACACGAGCCATTGATCCAGCCAACAGCACTCTTCTTGGTGCTCCTCTTGGGTCCAATGCCATCGATCTGATCCTAGAAAAAAAAAGTCTCAGACCTCAGGACGATGGAAGGCACGATGAAAGACATCGATACACGTGATGCCGTCTACCTACTCACCAGGTGCCTCTCAATCCCAAAACTTACCTACTTTCTGAGATTCTCCCCAGCTTTCAGCAGTCCAAAACTCAAGGAATATGGCTCCTTAAGACCATGCTAGAGAGTGTATTGAGTCTTTCCCTCGAAGATGGACAGTGGTTGCAAGCCTCACTTCCAGTCAGGCTTGGGGGGTAAGGAGAATGCGGATCCTCCCAGATTGCCCTACCAGCTTTCCTATCCTCTTCCATAGCATCAAACGAGTTAATAAGACAAATTCTTCCGGACAACCTCAGTGACTCAACAGAAATACAGTACACTAACTATGCTAATGCCATCACAGAATGGGAGACTCTTGCTGCTCCATCACCAAACCCTAGTGCAGCACTGGCCTACAAACAGTCAAGCTGGGATGGGCCAATCGTTGAAAAGGTGCTCGCCAACATGCTCAGGGCTGTAACATCAGACAGGGAGACTGCCCATCTCCAAGCTGTGAGTGCACATCACTCCAGGGACTTCCTCAAAGCACTTCTCATTTCGGCAATGGGAACGCGCTCTGTGCCTTGCTGCCCCAGTTCACACAGAATATACGTGTATTTCTCAGTAGTAGTACCAGTTCCAAAACCAGTTACCAGTAACCAGTGTACCAGTAGATGACTCACTACCAACCATCTGCATGAATCATTGACTGTTTCATATTGCTGCTGACCATAGCAGGATTTCAAACACCCGTCACCCTGTAGGCACTTGTGGGTCAGTCAAAGATAGGGAGCAGAGAGAGGCAGGTTGGCTGTTGGCGCTTCCCATACTTCCCATTATATATTATATGTACAAACCAGCCTACGTGAGTATTTTTACCCCATCCACGTTATCGAAACCCACATGGCAAATTGGTGACAGCGGTGTGGGCGTGAATTTAAGGGTATTTCAGACGTTAGAAGACTGTTTGTGGGTCGCCGGCAGGTCAGAGGTGAACCGTGCCACCTCCAGCTAGCCGCTTACCCTCACTCTCCTCCACCCCTGTGTCGCTCCAGCCGCAAACCTGTTGCAGCCGTTTTTCAAGCTTCCTGGCTTAGTTCGTGTGCTAATTGCTTCAATCTCCGAGAGGTTGACCCAGATTTGCAATTAAGCCAGTCAATAAGCCAGACTGTGGAAGTGAATGCTAGTCAGCCTGCCTCAGCCTACCATCCAGCCTGTCTCCTGTCATCCACCTGCTCCTTCATGCTGTGTGCATCGTTACACGTCTTCCAGTCAGCCATTCTCGTGGGTTAAGCCAGTCAGCCAACCCAGCTTCCTAACCCAGCTGAGAGAGAGAAGTAAGCCACACAAGTTCCTCTGAAGTATTGTTTCATATATCGCTTTGTGCTCCCAGTTGGATGCCAGTTGGATGCTAAGAGTGGTCTTCACCATCCCTGTGGTATAGAGTGGCTTATCAAGCCACCTTCGTGGGTTAGTGAGTGGAGTGCGCGCCAGTGAGCGCCAGTGAGAGTCACGCTCCCTTCACCCACCCACTCACCCACTCTTCACTCATCTACCTGTGGCTTTTTCCACCCTTGTACCGGGTCCTAGTACTGCTTTGGCTCACATAATTGGTCAAGAGATTGTAGCTGGCTCCAACGATAAAGCCAGTTATGTGAGTTCACCTAGAAAGCGCATTTCTATGAGAACAGTGTGAGTGTAGGAGGCATCATCACCCGCACAGGACAACCTTCTCCTCATCACTCGTCATCCCGTCTACTACTCCAGACTTCAGTGATAATTTTCTGTTTAGAGACATTTTCCTTGCATTTAAAGACATTTGCGTGTGTGAGACATTTACAGTGAATTTCTTGTGTACTCTAAGCCTTGTGTTTTCAGTGTAGACTCAGTGTTTCTTTGACTCATTATTTTTGCAATATTTTTCAGTGTTATCGCTCATCTCATATTTTTTTATCTGTGTTTTTATGCTACTCTCTGTCTATAGTAAGTATTATTGTGTAGTGTACCAGTCAGTCACTCCGTGTGAAGTAATTCAATTTTTTTTATTTATCTTGTGTTCTTTCAGCATTGTATCCTCCAGTATTTGTCGTATACCAAATTATCCATTTATTTCTATGTGTACCTTTTTTTTCGTATGCCAGCAGTGTCTCATTCCCTGATCTTTTCGCAGACTTGTGTACCATTAATTTTTGCCAGCAATTTTTGTCGTATCAGTCACAACAAGATTTTGTTGTAAGAATATACTAAAAAAATGAATAAGTGAATATGTCGTGTGCCCCGCCACTTATAAGTGTTGTGTGCCCCGCCACTTATAAGTGTTGTGTGCCCTGCCACTTGTAAGTGTTGTGTGCCCCGCCACTTGTAAGTGGTGTGTGCCCCGCCACTTGTAAGTGTTGTGTGCCCCGCCACTTGTAAGTGTTGTGTGTCCCGCCACTTGTAAGTGTTACACTTCCAGTTTTGTTTCTTGTTTTATTTTTATTCATATTTTTCTTATTTCTTTGAACAAATTCACTCTTAGTTTAATTTCAAGTTCTTTTTTAACGTAAAGTGTTTTCTTTTTCTCTGTTTGAGTAAATTATTTTGTCTAATTTACAATTAAGAGTTAAAGTGTTCAATCAGTTTTTCTTCATATTTTTATTTTATTATTTATTCTACATTTTCCCAGTGTAACTTTTATTACTGCAGTGATTATTTCTGCGCCATATTTTGTTGCACTTGTTCTGCAGTGAATTATTTTGTTGCACTTGTTCTGCAGTGAATTATTTTGTTGCACTTGTTCTGCAGTGAATTATTTTGTTGCACTTGTTCTGCAGTGAATTATTTTGTTGCACTTGTTCTGCAGTGAATTATTTTGTTGCACTTGTTCTGCAGTGAATTATTTTGTTGCATTTGTTCTGCAGTGAATTATTTTGTTGCACTTGATCTGCAGTGAATTATTTTGTTGCACTTGTTCTGCAGTGAATTATTTTGTTGCACTTGTTCTGCAGTGAATTATTTTGTTGCACTTGTTCTGCAGTGAATTATTTTGTTGCACTTGTTCTGCAGTGAATTATTTTCTTTTATTAATATTTTTATGCATTATTATTCTCAGTTCTTTATTGTTTGAGTCTTGTTTTTCATTTTATTATTTTTCCTCATGTTGTCTTTGCATTATATTTAAATTTTGTTTATGCATTCTTAGAAAATATTTAAATTTCCCAGTTATCTCTCGTTGCATACAATTTAGTGATTTTATTTTATACTTTTTACTTTGATTTACAGTTTTATTAGTTAATTTCTTTATTAGTAAGAGTACAGACAGCTCATTTTGCATTTAATTCAGTCTCCAGTAATATTTTTACTTGTAAATTTCAATGTATTTTTTTTATCTTGTCCAGCAGTCCTTTACATTAAGTTGTCCTTCCTCTTGCAGTGTATCTTAGACATTTTTTTATTACTTCTGCAGAATTAGTTGCATCTCTTTTATTTCAATTTTAGCATTTTGTATCATTTTTATTATTCATTATTTTTGCCTTATTTTTTCTTGTGCAACTTCTTTGCCATTATGTCCCACATACCGTCAAGTGATACTTTAGTGAATGTCGACACTCAGACCTCTCAGGCTACTGCTGCTCCTGTCATCAGTCCTCATAGTTCCTTATCGACTGACAGACCGACCCAGACACTGAGACACTATAGTTTACTCGTGATTCTCTTGATGCCTTACCTTTATTCAATGGCCATGTACATAGTCTTGAAGCATGGTTTACTGCCATTCGTTCTCGTGTTAATGCTCTAGTTGACAGTCCTCCTTCAGAGGAAAGTCTTATCAGACTTGCGAAAGAAGCTCTTCATTGGTCCCCTGCTGCTGTTCACGTTGTTGATCTCCTTGAAATGCGAGACTTCAGGAATCTTACTAAGTGGTCACAATATGAGGAACTGATTCGTTCTTTCCTTGTACCAGTAAAAACAGCTGATCCATATGTCGTTCTTAGGGAACTAGTGAATGCTACACCCATGACTAATGAATCGTTGAGTGCATTTGCTGTTGGATTAGACAAACTTTTATCATCATTTATCAATGCTGTCCAGTCCTCAGCTTTTGTCCCTGACGAGGATAAACCATCCACAGCGTCGTTTGCTAAAATAGCAGCTTTTGGAGCAATCAAAGAACTAATGCCGCCTGCTTCCGTGGGTGCTTATGAGGCTAATCCTCCAACTGTGACGATGGAACCACTTACAGCCCTAAATCATGTACGTTCCTTGTGCCCCCAGGGTACTTTCCCATGTATCAAAAGTAATTTCTCACCTATGCCTCAGTCTGCACTACCTCTTGTTTGTGCCACAGCGACAAATCGTGGTCGTCAACCATCTCAGCGATCACCAAGGACCAGTGTACAGAGTCATTATAAACCTCGTAGTATTCATAGTACATTCAGTAACCATAGTCAGCGGACTTGTTACAACTGTGGTTTCCGTGGCCATATTGCAATTAATTGTCCTGATAGTCATCCTAAGAGGCGTCGTACTGATGATGAGTACCAGTCAGATCTTCCCTACTGTACTTATCATAGAATACATGGACATGACGCATCTGAGTGCAATGCTCTTTACAACCTCCAGTACTCTAGGTCTTTCCGTGGCCGTTCGAACCGCAGAACCCGTAGAGGAAACAGACGTCGTGGTTCTCAAACTAACCAGAACCAGGCTCATTCTTCCAATTCGGGGGAATTCGAGCGCCCCAGTCAAACCGTCCCATGGTGACAGTAGGTGATAATGAGTACACCATCCCCGTTCACAATTCCTTTGAAGCCTTAAGTAGTCTCGAGAATGACAATCCTGCTGATGATGTTGCTTCACACGTCTCTGACGTAGATGATTTTGGGGATGAAGTGGAACAAATCTTTTCTGATGACAATCCACCCTTTTGTTTGCACATAACTTCCAATGCAACCATAGGCCCTATAGTGCAAGCATCTGTTCATAATGCGCCCGTTCATTTGTTCATGGACTCTGGTGCACAAGTCAATATTATCAGGTCTAGTTTGTTTAGGGATAAGCAGTTACGACATGTCCTTCTCGTAGAACCGACTCATATGTCCTCCCTTAGTGGAGTAGCTGGTTTTCACCTGCGTGTCCGAGGTCGGACTTCCCTCACCTTTTCTATCCAAGGTAGAGACTTCACTGCTTCCTTCCTTGTTGTCAACCAGATTACTTTCCCTGGTGACCTTCTACTGGGATTTGCTTCCATGCGAGACTTACGCATTATGCTCGACCCTTATCGATGGCATGCCCAAATTGATGACTTGATCGTACCATTTTGGGGTTACCAGCTTGGATCTGAGATCTGCCACACTGCCGCAGAGTACGACATTCGAATTAAGTCCTTACAGGCCAGTGCGTTTTCCAGTAGTGTACCCAAGCGGTCAGGCACTGGTGATCCTGTCACTCCTGTCTGTGTTCCTGCAACTTCAGGCTTGCAAGATAGTGTCCAATTACCTCAAGTGTCCGAGGACGCTCTGACTACCTTGAGTGCTGAGCCTATCCCTGCAATGAACATCAAAATGGTATAAAATACCGACAGGTTGGTAGGTAAGACACAAAGGCAACAGTTAGGCAACTTTATTCCGAAACGTTTCGCCTACACAGTAGGCTTCTTCAGTCGAATACAGAAAGTAGGCAGGAACAGTAGAGATGTGAAGACGATGTAATCAGTCCATCACCCTTGAAGTTGTAGAATTTGAGGTTGTCAGTCCCTCAGCCTGGAGAGTTCAGTTCCATAGTCAAGAACTATCTGAAGATCAAGCGACAGTGCGGAGACTTAAATGCTGTCGGAAGGAGAGGTGCATAGTAGTAGTAGTAGTAGTAGTAGTAGTAGTAGTAGTAGTGAAAATGTAGCCACTTGAGAGGTCAGGTCCCTCTCAGATCCAACAGTTCTCACTTGAAAGGGTTGTCCAAGGTGTTTTCTGTACCAAGAGGCCATGTGTTGCAGTGTCTGACAAGATGAACATCAAAATGGTATAAAATACCGACAGGTTGGTAGGTAAGACACAAAGGCAACAGTTAGGCAACTTTATTCCGAAACGTTTCGCCTACACAGTAGGCTTCTTCAGTCGAATACAGAAAGTAGGCAGGAACAGTAGAGATGTGAAGACGATGTAATCAGTCCATCACCCTTGAAGTCGTAGAATTTGAGGTTGTCAGTCCCTCAGCCTGGAGAGTTCAGTTCCATAGTCAAGAACTATCTGAAGACCTTTGTGTCTTACCTACCAACCTGTCGGTATTTTATACCATTTTGATGTTCATCTTGTCAGACACTGCAACACATGGCCTCTTGGTACAGAAAACACCTTGGACAACCCTTTCAAGTGAGAACTGTTGGATCTGAGAGGGACCTGACCTCTCAAGTGGCTACATTTTCACTACTACTACTACTACTACTACTACTACTACTACTACTACTACTATGCACCTCTCCTTCCGACAGCATTTAAGTCTCCGCACTGTCGCTTGATCTTCAGATAGTTCTTGACTATGGAACTGAACTCCCCAGGCTGAGGGACTGACAACCTCAAATTCTACGACTTCAAGGGTGATGGACTGATTACATCGTCTTCACATCTCTACTGTTCCTGCCTACTTTCTGTATTCGACTGAAGAAGCCTACTGTGTAGGCGAAACGTTTCGGAATAAAGTTGCCTAACTGTTGCCTTTGTTTCTTACCTACCTATCCCTGCAATGTCTGCTAGTTCAAGTAGTAGTTTCTCCCCAGGGGACGCCTTGTCGAAAAACGATTACTTGCAACTAGTAATGCCATCTCTTGTTGATGTCGCATGCTGTCTGCAGAAAGACGTTTCTGTCGCGGCTAGTGCCCTCACTAGAGTGTCTGTTGTTGTTCCTAGTGTTCCAGATGGTGATAACGTCCTAGTTGACAGTGATTCTTGCAAAGTAAAAGGTCTATTTGTTGAACCATCCTTACATGTTGTAAGAGATAGTAAGATCCATTTCTTCCTAGCTAACACTTCTGGTCAGAGTGCTCGTCTCAGAGCAAATACCAATCTTGTTGACCTTGTTCACTATCCTTACCCTGTTCAGGTAGAGGATGAGTTGTCACCTGACCAGTGGGTCGGTGCTATTTCCACTGGGGAGACCTCATCCACTTCACTGGATCAATCTGTTCCACCAGTTGAGGAGAAAGACATAGCTCCCACTGACTTCCCAGATGAAGTCAAGCGTTTGTTGACTCTGTTGAACAAACGTCGTAAAGCCATTGCCTTACCAGGTGAGAAGATGGGTATAACGAACTTATTGTCCCATCGTATGCCACTTGAACCTGGTACTAGACCTATCTATACCTGAGTACAGAATGCCTCATTCACAAGTTGCTGTCGCAGAAGAATTGATCAATCAAATGCTTGATGATGGAGTTATTGCACCTAGCAATTCACCTTGGAATGCGCCCTTGATCCTAGTACCTAAGAAGGATGGTACTTGGCGCCCAGTGATTGACTTTAGGAAGTTAAATGCGAAAACTATTCCAGATCGCTTCCCACTCCCTTTACTGGGTGATCTTTTACGTAACATTGGAGATAACAAAGTCTTTTCAACCCTGGACTTGTAACAAGGGTTTTGGCAAGTCCCTCTTCACGAGGACAGCCAAGAGCTAACTGCATTCTCCACTCCTACAGGTCATTATCACTTCCTCCATATGGCATTTGGATTATGATCCTCCCCTATCACGTTCTCAAGGCTCACGACTAATATCTTTAGAGGTCTCATTGGTAATGCACTTATGGTGTACTTAGATGACGTAATCGTCATGTCTAAAGACGTGGATACACACTTGAAAAGACTTGATGTAGTACTTGGTAAGCTTGAAGAAGCCAACGTCAATTTTTCAGATCACAAATTAAGTTTCTTGGTCACGTAGTCACTCCTAGAGGGGTTACGACTGACCAAAGTAAAGTAACTGCAGTACTAAATTTTCCAACTCCCAAAACTGCTGATGCTGTAAGATCTTTTGTGGGCTTAGCAGGTTTTTATAGATCTTTCATTGCCAATTTTTCTTCCATAGCTGCTCCTCTAACTGAGTTGCTTAAGAAAGATGCTCCTTTTGTTTGGACCTTCCGTCAAGAAAGAGCATTCCAAACTCTAAAAGAAAAGCTAACATCTGCTCCAATTTTGAAATTTCCAGATTTTTCTAAGCCCTTCTATCTGACAACTGATGCTAGTTCTATTAGCATAGGTGCCGTACTAGCTCAGAAGACTGATGGCAAGTACAACGCAGTTGCATTTGCTAGTGGAATCCTTACGAAGGCTGAACGTAATTATACAGTAACTGAGCAAGAAGCTTTAGCAATAGTATGGTCTTTAAAGCACTTCCGAGACATTATTTATCAGTACTCTGTTCATGTCTTGACAGACTACGCTCCACTGATACCTTTATTCCAGAACAAACAACCTACTGGAAGGTTAGCCAGATGGACCTTGACTATCCAAGAGTTCAATCCCACCTTTGAACACTTACCTGGCAAGTCAAATGTAGTCGCAGATGCCTTATCGCGACATGTTAGTATAGTAACTGCAGACCCTCCATTTAGTGCTGAAGATGTAAAGAATGCTCAACGAACAGATCCCATGTGGTCTGGTGTGATTCGATTCCTGCTCCAGGAAGATCTTATTCTGACTGTGAAGCCACCAGCACCCATCAGTGACTTTGTCATGAACCAAGAATTACTGTATCGAACAACTGAATTGGGTACTCCTAGCAGAAGAGTTTACCAGTTAGTAATTCCACAGTCACTAGTGAATGTAGCCTTACAGCTAGCTCACGATGTACCAGGTGTTGCGCACCCTGGTATGGATCGTTCAGTAAAACAAGCCAGATTGAAATACTTTTGGCTTCGTATGGCAACTGATATTTCTGAGTATGTCAAGAAATATAGTGTCTGCATGCTACATAAAGGTAATGCTAATGGTCCTAATCCAATCCAAGTGTATCCAACTACTAGCGAACCGTGGGGAAGAGTTGCACTAGATCTGTTAACTAATTTCCAATGTTCCCTCCAAGGCAACAAACATCTATGTGTTATGGTAGACCATTTCACCAGGTATTGTGAGTTAGTCCCTATTGCAGATAATACTGCAGAGACAGTAGCTAAAGCGTTTAAAGAACGCATTATCTGCAGGCATACCACCCCTAAGTCTCTAGTAATAGATAATGGTGGTGAATTCTGTAATGAGATTCTTGAAAATTTGTGTACCTTGTACAAGATCTCTAAATCCACCATTGTTCCTCATCATCCTGCCAGCAATGGGTTAGCGGAACTAACCAATAAGAAAGTACTTGATGTCTTGAGAGCCACTATCAATCCCAACAGTGAAACTTGGGATGAAGTTATACCTGATGTGCAGTGTGCTATAAATTCTGCTTATAATGTTTCTATAGGTGACACTCCACATTATGCATTGTACGGTGTAGATAAACGTTTACCTTATGAGTTGCTATATTCTAATCCGAAACCAAATTACAACCCTGATGATTTCATAGCAACTCGTACCAGCTTAGCTCAAAGTGTTTTTAGAAGAATCCGTGAAACACTTCATAAATCAACAGCAGAATTTACAAGAGTCGCAAACACTCGAGCAAAGCCATCCAAAATCAAAGTAGGTTCGAGAGTTATGCTGACTAACTTTAACAAAACGTCTGCAATGCCAAAGCTTGATCAAAAGTTTGTTGGTCCTTATCGAGTAGTTGAACATATCAGTGGTAATAAATATAAGGTTAGAGAAATTAGTACTGGTCAGTATAAAGAATTGCATTTAGATCATATGAAGTTAGTATGTGATGATAATGATGTTCCAACCCAGATTAATGTGACAGACTCTGACAATCCTCCTGATCCTGTACTCTCTACCTGTGATACTCAGTCAGACGATCAACCTGAATGTCGTTATTCCCTACGTACACGACAGGTATTGAGAAATCCTCAAATATCATGTGTAACTACCAATTCAGATTTGCCTCAAACACAGCATGAGTTAGCCAGTGCAACAGAGTTTGATCCTCCCAGAGATGACACCCATTCTGCATATATCAATCTCGCCCTAGCAGAGTTGGGGTTAAATGTAAATAACCTGTATAGATGAATAATTACAGTATCAACTTATCAGTATTCAAGAATTTTTTTTTGTGTTCATGTTCTCTCCGAGGTCTGAGAGTTAACAGTCTAGATTTGAGTGCACCAAATCTGCCTTCTGTTAAACACTTCTTTCTTTGTATATATTCCTTCCTCAGAATCCGTAGATCACATGAATACAGATCGATCGATCAAATTTTTTTTTAGCACTTCTATTGTGTAATCCTAATGTTGAGTTTCATTCGATGAGTTGTTCTATATCATACCTTGTAATGCATTACAGCTTTATTACAGTTTCAATTATGTAAGCTTCCATTCCAGTATTCTACTTATGTGTGTTATAATGTTCAATTGTTGTGTACTTTGACATTGTATAGAATCAGCCCAAGCCGTACACCTGCCGTCTCTAGTTTGTAGTAGCTGTATGTCGGGACGACATACGTTAGCATCGCCGAGCTCTCAGTAGTGGTACCAGTTCCTAGTAACCAGTTACCAGTAACCAGTGTACCAGTAGATGACTCACTACCAACCGTCTGCGTGAATCATTGACTGTTTCATATTGCTGCTGACCATAGCAGGATTTCAAACATCCCTCACCCTGTAGGCACTTGTGGGTCAGTCGAAGTTAGGGAGCATAGAGAGGCAGGTCGGCTGTTGGCGCTTCCCATACTTCCCGTTATATATTATATGTACAAACCAGCCTACATGAGTATTTTTACCCCATCCACGTTATCGAAACCCACATGACATATTTACGGCGATGCACAAGCCGACCAATATGGTCTACATGGTCTTAACTTTTCCAAAACCAAGGGCTGGCATGTAAGACACAATGAGGATGCCCAGCCGAGAGGAAGCCCCGATCACTAGCAACCAACAATACATACAACCAAGCAAACTGCCCCAATGGGATCACCATCTATCCTTGGAAGAATGGCAGGCTCTTAGCATGGGATTATACCTGTGTGTCTACACTGGCTGACACCTATATCCATCACAGTGTCGGGCGACAGGGAGGAGCTGCTGACCACAGGGTGGAGTACAAGTACAAGGACATAAGCCAACAGTATCAATTTGTCCCAGTTGGATCAGAGACCTTTTGATCATGGGGAAAAAATGCCAAACGTTTCCTTAAAGGACTGGGTTCCAGACTCATCGGCACTACCAGAGACCCAAGAGCAGCCACTTTCATGTTCTAGTGCCTCAGCGTGGCCATCCAGAGGGAAAATGCATGCTGCATACTGGGCTCGCATCCAGCTTCAGAGGAGCTGGATGATATATATTGTATTTATTCATGTTTGTGTTTTCTATCAATGTATTCTGTATATTAATAAAGTTAGCATGTAGCATAAAAATATAGGGGGTGGTCGGAGAAGATAATATTCAAACAGCTCCGGGGAGAACCTTGAGTTTTCCCTGAGGTACGTTTATTGTCTTCTCTAAGGATGAGGGTCCCCAGTAAAGTTCTAAAGGTGGTACCTACAAATATATATATATATATATATATATATATATATATATATAGGTAGTAGGTTGGTAGACAGCAACCGCCCAGGGAGGTACTACCGTCCTGCCAAGTGAGTGTAAAACGAAAGCCTGTAATTGTTTTACATGATGGTAGGATTGCTGGTGTCTTTTGTCTGTCTCATAAATATGCAAGATTACAGGTAAGTCTTGCTACTTCTACTTACACTTAGGTCACACTAAACATACATGTACAAGCATATATATACACACCCCTCTGGGTTTTCTTCTATTTTCTTTCTAATTCTTGTTCTTGTTTATTTCCTCTTATCTCCATGGGGAAGTGGAACAGAATTCTTCCTCTGTAAGCCATGCGTGTTGTAAGAGGCGACTAAAATGCCGGGAGCAAGGGGCTAGTAACCCCTTCTCCTGTATATATTACTAAATTTAAAAGGAGAAACTTCAGTTTTTTCTTTTGGGCCACCCCGCCTCAGTGGGATACGGCTGGTACGTTGAAAGAAAAGATATATATATATATATATATATATATATATATTATATTATCACACCGGCCGATTCCCACCAAGGCAGGGTGGCCCGAAAAAGAAAAACTTTCACCATCATTCACTCCATCACTGTCTTGCCAGAAGGGTGCTTTACACTACAGTTTTTAAACTGCAACATTAACACCCCTCCTTCATATATATATATATATATATATATATATATATACAAACAATTGCAGACAAGCGATCTTAACTATGCAGAAGAAGCCACAGGGAAGGGGGTGGAAATCTTTAGCTCAATGCTTTCACGCTTCTCAGTGCGTCATCAAGAGCTGTGCAATGTTGCAAGGGAGCAACCAAAGCAGGGAGAGAGGTCTCAGAGTAGCGTGGGTGTCACCGGCCACGGTTACCCTTAGACTTGGTTAGTGGTCGGTGACAACCGCACCCTACTACCATATCCCTACTACCCAAATGGGGTAGGAGGGTTTATGAGATGTCAAGTATGAAATTATAAGATATAAAAAGCCAGCCCTAAGCTTTTTCTAATTGTATATAACAGGTCATGTGGTGTGAGAAAATATGTTTCTCGTTAGATACTGTAGACATGGATAGCACACAGAATAATAGCTATCTATGTTTACAGTATCTAATGAGAAACTTATTTTCTCAAACCACATGACCTGTTATAAACGATTAGAAAAAGCTTAGGGCCGGATTTTTATATCTTATAATTTCATACTTAACATCTCAGAAACCCTCCTACCCCATATGGGGAGTAGGGGGATGATGGTAGGGTGGGGTTGGCACCGACCACTAACCTAGTCTAAGGGTAACCGTGGACGGTGACACCTACGCTACTCTGAGACCTCTCTCCCTGCTTTGGTTGCTCCCTTGCAACATTGCACAGCTCTTGATGACACACTGAGAAGTGTGAAAGTACTTAAGCTAAAGATTTCCACCTCCCCGTGTGGCTTGTCATGCATATATATATATATATATATATATATATATATATATCTATATATATCTATATATATATATATATATATATATATATATATATATATATATATATATATATATATATATATATATATATATATATATATATATATATATATATATATATATATATCATTATTCTTGTTAATTACAAAACTCAAACATGATATTCACGAATATGTTCTGACATTTATTGACAGTCTGGAGGATAAATAAAGGACTTACTTCTCAGGACGACAGCCAGAGACAGCTTTGTTACATGCTGTCGTCCATAGTACCAGCTGGACCCAGTCACCAGATGTACGACATCATCCTGATCTCAAATGTCTAACCTACAAAATTAAAAATAATAAATGTGTAATATTTTCATCTACTGTCAGCATGAAAAATTTATTTTCTACTTGCCGATGTTCAGATTCTCTTTTCACTGGCAGGATTTACAGTGTTTAAAGTGGTATTTGGTAATGCACAACGAATATCGCTTTCCACTGCAAGGCGATTAGTCTGTTTGAACTTTGCTACAAACAAGAAAATCCAGTTTCACACATATAAATTGATGTCCCAGTGGGATCAGAGAATTCGTAGTTTGGAAGTTAGGAGGAGGTGCGGGATTACCAAAACTGTTGTCCAGAGGGCTGAGGAAGGGTTGTTGAGGTGGTTCGGACATGTAGAGAGAATGGAGCGAAACAGAATGACTTCAAGAGTGTATCAGTCTGTAGTGGAAGGATTGCGGGGTAGGGGTCGGCCTAGGAAAAGTTGGAGGGAGGGGGTAAAGGAGGTTTTGTGTGCGAGGGACTTGGACTTCCAGCAGGCATGCGTGAGCGTGTTTGATAGGAGTGAATGGAGACAAATGGTTTTTAATACTTGATGTGCTGTTGGAGTGTGAGCAAAGTAACATTTATGAAGGGATTCAGGGAAACCGGCAGGCCGGACTTGAGTCCTGGAGATGGGAAGTACAGTGTCTGCACTCTGAAGAAGGGGTGTTAATGTTGCAGTTTAAAAACTGTAGTGTAAAGCACCCTTCTGGCAAGACAGTGATGGAGTGAGTGATGGTGAAAGTTTTTCTTTTTCAGGCCACCCTGCCTT
Source organism: Cherax quadricarinatus (assembly GCF_038502225.1). NCBI lineage: Eukaryota > Metazoa > Arthropoda > Malacostraca > Decapoda > Parastacidae > Cherax > Cherax quadricarinatus. Next base: position 37,820,881 of record NC_091305.1, read on the forward strand.
GGTGGGAATCGGCCAGTGTGTTAATAAAAAAAAAAATTGATGCATATGGAAAAAAGGAATCTGACTGCATGTGCTAATAGATTTGGGTAACTCCCAGTCATACTGGAACAAAATTTCTTCATAATCGACTGCTGGTACATATCCTGAGCCAACAAATCATTTTCCAGATCCAAGAATTCCTTGTGCAGATTCTCTGGAACATTATTAATATCTGTTGTGAATGGATTCTTGATGAAAGATAACCCATCTCTTGTCCTCTCCACATCCGGAAAGTATTGTTGGAATTCGTATCTTAGCTACAGTAAATGATCGAGTATTTACGTCCATATGGTTTCCTTTACCACGAGCATGGCTTCCACACATGGAAACTGAACCAAATTCTTGCCTTCGACTCTTACGATCCTGAGTTCCAAATTGTGAAAAAACCTTGATGATGCTTGGGTAAAAAAAAATTGCTCTTTTTCCTTTTTTTTTTTTCTTGTTGCTTCGGATTTAGTTTGTTCAAGATTCCAAAAATACCGAGAATATACGTAAATTGTAGATCTGACTACTTCAACACATTTTCGAATTACTTTCCCTTGAGCATGGAGAATTAAATCCAATTTCTCACTCCGGTTACGAGTGAAGCGCATTATTTCACCTACATGTGGAAGCGTGATCTTTATCCCAGCATGGCAGGTGCACCATCAACGGTGACACCCACATGACTGACCCAATACAAATGATGTTCTTCAAAGAAAATATTTAAAATTTGAACACATCCTCAGTCTTTGTGGTGGTATCAGGAATCTTGCAAAAGAAAAAAAAAACTATTTATTAATGTCTCCCTGAACTATGTAACATCCGAGAGCACACTGTGACCTCCGTCGATTCATCAAAGTGTATGACAAACAATGGGGACGTCTTTATTTCAAACACAACGTGGTCACTGATGTTCTGTGATATCCCATATATCTATCTTGATACCGTGTCATAAGGGACAGACATTTTATTTAGCTTCCTTGCTGCTTCCTCTACAAAAATAAGCCGCACCATCTCTTTTGCACAAGGGAGTATATGTTGCTTTTTAATTGTATAAGGATTCTTGGTTTGTGCAACTTTGTATGCAACAATGTAGTAAGCGTACGTTGCGCTGCATGTCTTCTTGTAGGATCCGAGTCGAGGCGCTGCCAAACATCTTGAAACAAATAACATTTTGTGGATAATCAACGTCGTCTTTTTCTTGACATGTGAAACATATTTTGATGCAGTCTTCTGATTACTTGAGTTTGACATTTCTTCATATCTTTGTCTTTCTCTCAGATCTTTGAACAACGCAAGAATTTTTTTTTTATGGATTTCAGTGCCAATGACAGTTATGTATGTACTTTAAATTACTGCAATGTAAAAACATGCCAAATTTTACTTTCCAAGATTCTCCACCATCTGCCGATATCATCAAGTTCACTAAAGATTTAATCAATGTCACAACACCTGAAATTCCGTCTCAAGCTGCAGCACCACCACCGTCAGCTACACCTAAAGGAATTAACCATTCAGCGACCTCACGTGATCTACAAGAGACTTCCAGCATCACCGCTTAGGACCAATCAGCGATCTCACCTGAACCACCAGAGACTTCCACCACCACTACTGCTGAGGATCAATCAGCGACCTCTCCCCAAACGCACCAACCATCAACCACCAACCAAAGATATAGAAGACCCTTCTTCATACATTTCATGGAAATCTCTTACTTTCTACACAACTGCACAATACAATCACGAGATGATCGCAGGCGAAATATCCACACTCCTGGAGGAAAAGAAAGTCAAGTTCACCTGCCAACGAGACGCCTCTTACACGCTTCCTGAACTCCTGGGCATATTACAAGATGCTGTTGACGACCCTCAATATAATACTCAGAAGACAAAATTGAACATCATATCCAAATCAAGATTCAAAATCATCGTTAATGGATCCACAACATCATCATAACTCTTCTTAAAAACCTTTTAACAACTACCTCGAGCCGACCAATCATCACGGAGCTTCCACCCATCTCCTCCTCCTGCCTTCCTATCGTCCTTCCAACCACCAATGAGCATCAAGACTCAAGATTCAGCTCAGCCGGCCTACGGATCTGCCTCGTGCCTGCTTCACAATGCCTTACTGCTGGATTTAGCCACGGCTCTGTTACCTACACCTCAAGACATTCCTCTCACTTCCCCGCTCACCCACTTGTGGGTCTTACCTGGGAATATTCAATGCTATGCTATGCATTGTATATACTTTAAATTATTGAATAATAAGCAGTTTTAAGTCAATTTTACTGCATGCAGCACTGTGACAGGCTGATATCATCTCTAGAGATGGCAGCAACTGAAAAGGGGCTCTTGCAAGTTAATAGATTAACCAGATTGCTTTAATTTGAAATTACCCTGTTTTTATCTATAAATATATAAATGAGTATGATCCATGCTCAGGTTCTCAAAACTTTACAATATAAATTATAATTAAGCTACGCTACACCTGTAAAACAGGAGAGGACGAACGACACAGCAATCATCGCCCTCTGTGGGTCACTGGCTCACGATAAAGCCTTGTTCTGGCTTCGTTTAGCTCTGCATTGTGGCCATTGCGAAGGTTAGCCTTAATATCAGTCGTTAGATATTTTCCATCCAGTATTTATAAATCCATGTACTATTAGCCGATTCTGAGGTTATGGCTTTTAGAAGTTAAAATAAAGATACAATGGATCACTAGCTGTTGCTGACGCAACTGATCTGAAGTACTTTGAATGATTATTGTTTACAGAGTATTGTATTGCTGGTCAGCTGGCGAAATCTCGTCTCATGCCACGATCAGTTATTAACATGTTACAAATGTAATTAATGATCGTGATTGAGAATACAGAACAATCTATGCTGCAGAAAAGTACACTGAAGGAATTCGACCGCCTTTACAACAGAAACTATTATCAAAGCATACAAAATCTGTTCAATAACACTGGACAAACGACATAGCAGTCACTCAGTAGGACTATGGCAGCTACGCTGACGCTCATTGCCAGATGTAGGGTTGTGCTGCAGTCGCACCTGCTCACTCCGTGTGACATGGGACAATATTCCTGTTGACCAACCAAAAATCTCCATGGACCACTAGCTGAGAACCACTCCTAGGACAATGTTCCTGTTGACCACTAAAAAAGTCTCAGTGAAGCATCCATTGTCTCTTATTCTTATCTGGTAGGGATTGTAGCAATTTTGGTAGTGTATGGTGAATTCATTAGCATTATCTGTCGGTGGTGAGGTGATATGGGGTCGTGATTGTTTCAGCAATTCTTCGTATATGGCACAGGTCGCTGAACAGTGTACGTTTTAACTGGGCACATTGAACTGTGTCAACCGTCTCCGGGATGTCATGCTTGCTAAATTTCTGATCATGAGTAACAGATGTCCATATAAACTTGGAGAATACATATCTCACTAATTAGATGCCTTGCCACCACTTGATGAATCCAGCAAGGTAAAGTTCATTATTAGTATATCAAAGGAGCAACTTGCAAATAGTAACTTCAATTGCTATAAAGCCCCGATGGCAGAGTCTTCAATATCCCAATATATCTCTGTCTATACCCCAACATCAGCACTTTAATTAGATTAGCTGGGTCGTTTGTTCAACGCTTTAGTGGTCCATGCCATCATGCAGGGCCTTCAGCACTTGCTCTTTTAAGGACACTGGCAGAACGAGGTGCCTAACGTGTAGCCTTTCAAATACACAATATAGCAGGGTTCCATGTATGGTCAACTTACTCCACTGTTTCCACAGACCACTGAATTCAGGGTTTTACTTAAGGTCTTGAAGCTGTTCCTCTTTCATTTGGCGTTGGATACTTTCCACACACTTCTCCACGATATGGTGTTGACACAGGAGTTGGTTTACTTGTTCCCTTGAATGGTTTGGTAAGTAGGCTAAAATTACTGTCCTCTGCCAACCTTCAGATGTAGTCTTTAGCAGACTGCTCATTAACACTTCCTGTCTTCCAAGAGAACTGAGGATGAGAAAAACATGTGCAACAGTTTGGTATCTTTATTCCGAAACGTTTCGCTTACTCAGTAGGCTTCTTCTGTCGAATACAGAGGAAGCAGCAGAAGCAATAGAGATGTAAACACGAAGTAATTAGTCCATCACCCTTGAAGGCGTAGTTCTGAGGTGGTCAGTCCCTCAGCCTGGGGAAGAGTTCTGCTCCATAGCCTGGAACAATGTGAAGCTGAAGCAACAGATTGGATATTTATATATTGAAAAGGCGAGGCAGAGAAATTCTTTACAGAAAAGGAGGGGCTACTGGTAGAAGTAAGTAGGTAATCAGTGAAAGGCAGTGTAACAAACCTACTGTGTAGGTCCCTCTTAAATCCATCATTTATCATTCGTAACTACTCGTCTGGCAATAAAGTTGTCGAAAATGTCCTCCGTACCAAGATACCGTTATATTGCAGTGTCTGACAGTGTGAATATGATAATGGTATACAATACCGACAAGTTGATGAGTATGACACATATGCAACGGTTAGCTACCTTTATTCCAAAACGTTTCGCCTACAGAGTAATCTTCTTCAGTCGATTATAGAGGAGGCAGCAGGAGCAGTAGAGATGTAAACACCATGTATTAAGATTTTCTGCATCTCACCTTGACAGTATATGTCTCAATTTTGTTGCTTCAGCTTCACATCGTTCCAGACGATGGAGCAAAACTCTTCTCCAGGTTGAGGAACTGACTACCTCAAACCTACGTCTTCGAGGGTGATGGACTAATTACATCGTGTTTTTATCTCTGCTGCTTCTTCTTCCTCTGTATTTGACTGAAGAAGCCTACTGTGTAGGCGAAACGTTATGCAATGAAGATATCTAACTGTTGCACACGCGTCTTATTCATGATCTGAGATGTTTCTACTTGCCTTGTCAGCACGATATTTGTGCTGAAAATCAAACCTGATCAGTTTAGCAACTAATAGCTGTTCCTCAGTCCCTAGCTTTATTAATATAAGTTAATGAGTTATTGTCAAAGAGAACTCTAAACTTACTGAATATTAGACAGTGTATGAATTTGTCTTAGTTCAGGTAACTCTAAGTTTATGCTGCTATACATCTTCATATTCTCTGAACTTTTCAATCCCCTAACGAGTATTGCTTTCCCTCTCTCTTCTCTTGTGAGGTGATAGCACCTAAACCATGGAAACTGGCATCAATCTCTAGGAGAAATGACTTAATGTAATCTGCAAACTTGCGAACTGGGTCCATCACTAGCTTCTCCAAGGTGCCGAAAGAGTTATTTTGTGTCTCAATTTTTCTTTTTTATCAAGTATGGACTGCATTCAAAGTTTATTCTCTATAAAGATTACAATGTTGAATTTACAGAATTTGGTTGTTGTGTGGTTCACATGTAGTTAAATAATGATTACAAAGTGTACCACTAGAACGCCTAACATGGCTAGGCATTTCGGGCAGACTTAGTTTAATTCTTTATTTTAAAATATTACAAATTATGAGGTAAGTTGGTATTATGGCTAAGTGACTAAATACTAGTTTGTGAGTTTAGCAATGTGAATGCTTTTGTTTTGGCACAGTACATAGTTTCAGTATTGGAGTATCATAGGATTCATTATTTTAAGATTGAGATTAATATTTCTGTTTATGGTCAAATAGGTGAGTGAGTGTAAGTGTGAACCACCAGGTGGTATTCGTGTAGTTAGTTGATGGGGTGTATCAGGGAGATAAGATGTTTTCTAATGGTAGTTTTGAAGGTGATGAATGTGTCTGCAGTTCTAGAGTTCTCAGGTAGGGTGTTCCAGATTTTAGGGCCTTTGACATTCATTGAATTTTTGTAAAGGTTCAGTCGGACACGGGGAATGTCGTAGAGATGTTTGTGTCTGGTGTTATGCCTGTGGGTTCTGTCACAACTATCAAGAAAGCGTTTTAGGTCAAGGATGATATTGGAGTTTAAGGTCCTGTAGATGTAGATTGCACAGTAGTAAGTGTGGATGTACTGAACAGGGAGTAAGTTTAGATCTATGAAGAGTGGGGGGGGGGGTGTTGCCAGGGATGGGATTTAGTGATTATTCTTACTGCAGCTTTTTGTTGGGTTATTATTGGCTTTAGGTGTGTTGCTGCAGTTGATCCCCAAGCACAAATAGCATAGGTGAGGTATGGATATATAAGTGAATGGTATAGTGTGATAAGGGCAGTTTGCGGCACGTAGTATCGTATCTTGGAGAGGATCCCAACCGTTTTGGATACTTTTTTGGTTATGTGTTGGATATGGGTGCTGAAATTCAGGTTGTTGTCAAGGTATAGGCCTAGGAATTTGCCCTCATTATGTCTGGTAATTAGAGTGTTGTCGATCTTAATGTTAATTTGTGCATCTCCTGCTCTGCTACCAAACATAATATAGTAGGTTTTGTCAGTGTTAAGCGTAAGTTTATTGGCTGTCATCCAAGTCGATATTTTGATCAGCTCCTCGTTAACAATGGTGTTGAGGGTGGCAAGATTAGGGTGAGAGATGACATAAGTCGTGTCGTCAGCAAAGAGAATGGGTTTCAGGTGTTGGGATACGTTTGGAAGATCATTGATGTATATGAGGAAGAGCAGGGGACCAAGGACACTTCCCTGCGGAACTCCAGTATCAAGTGGCCGTGTTGTTGATGCTGTGTCTTTAATGGTGACATACTGATACCTATTAGTAAGGTAAGATTTGAAATAAGCAAGCGCATGGCCTCTTTATACCGTAATGGTCAAGTTTGTGGAGTAGGATGTCGTGGTCTACTGTGTCAAAAGCTTTTCTTAGGTCAATAAAAATTCGTAGTGGATATTCCTTATTTTCCAATGCTGTGTAAAGCAGATCTAGCATTTTTATGATTGCATCATTAGTGCTTTTATTTTTCCTGAATCCAAATTGGCAGGGGTTGAGTATGTTTTGTGTTGTTATAAATGAATATAGTCTCCTGTGCACGAGTTTCTCAAAGATTTTGGATAGCAATGGTAAGTTTGATATTGGCCTATAGTTGTTTAAGTCTGTAGGGTCACCACCTTTATGTATTGGTGTAACCCTTGCCATCTTGAGTAGTTTCGGGAAGGTGCTAGTTTCTAGTGACTTGTTAAAAAGTAATGAAATAGCATGCGAAAGGATATGGGCCACTCGCTTGTACAGTAATGGTGGGACATTAGACAGATTCCCTGAGTTGTTTTTAAGTGACTTTATAATCTCGGTGACTTCTGAGGGCTCAGTTGGTGCAAGATAGAAGGAATTTGGGAAATTCCCATCTAGGTAGTCCCCGGCATGGGCATTGGTATGTGGGATTTTATTGGCGAGATTAGATCCTATGGTTGAGAAGAAGTCATTTATCTTGTTAGCTGTGTCAGTGGGATGTAGTGGTGTTTCATTAGGTTTAGTTAGGACAATAGTCTTGTTTTTTTTTCATTTTGTGGGTCCCTAGAATCTGAGAGAGTGTTTTCCAGGTCTTTTTTATATCTCCTCTAGTGTCTGTGAATCTACTGGAGTAGTATAGTTGTTTGGCTTTCTTTATTACTTTGGTGAGAACTGATGAATGGTGTTTAAGAATATTTTTGTGTATTAAGCCCTGTCTATATTGCTTTTCATATTGGTGTTTCTTGTCAATGGATTTCAGAATGGTACTGGTTAGCCATGGGCAACCAAGCCGTTCGTTTGTGATCTGTTTCGTTTTTATAGGACAATGTTTGTTGTATAGTCTAAGTAATTTGTTAAGAAAAATGTCTGTCCAGTCATCAATACCACTGGCCTTGCAGAATTCTGTAGGCCAGTCAACCCTGACATCAAAGATAGTGCAGCAATGCCTGGTTAAAGCCTATCGTAAACTGAAACAAATTCTAAGAAGGATTTCAAATCCCTAACTTTTTAAGGTATCTGTCGGTGTTGTACAGTATTTATCATTCTTTAGAGGCTACAGTACCCACGTAGCGCACACTCCAAATTGAACAGGTGATGTTTGGAAGGTTTCAACTTTAAGTTATGCTGCTAATGCAGGTTGAGTATAATTTTGCAACAGTTGCAGATGGCCTTCAATAGAATCGAGAAGTTCTTTAGGTCATCTAAGTACACCAACAGTGCTGAAAATATCTCTCTCCCAAAAATATTATCCATAATACGCCGGAAAGTTCCTGGAGTGTTGCAGAGGTTCATTGCATTCATTTATATTCAGAGGCCAAATGAGGCACAAAATGCTATCTTGTAAATATCAAGAGGCGTGCATTTACATTTGGTGGAATTCTGCTGCCAGGTCAAAGGTAAAGAACCAGTTGGCTCCTGCAAGGCATCGAGTCTCATTATTCTTCAACAGGGAAAATGCATCCTTCAGTGTGACCTTATTTGGTTTCCTATAGTCAACACAGCCTGACAGATCCTTCTTTCTTTCTGACAACCACAATAGAAACTATACAATCGCTAGTACTTTATCGGATAACACCTTGTTCAAGCAGTTTCTCTATATGGCCCTGACCTCCTGAATTTGGTTTAGTGACACTCAGCTGAAATGCTCTTTGTCTCTTGTCTTATAGTGCTGAACACACTCCAGGCAGCCCAGCTCGTCCCGTGCCCTTCTTTGATATGAATACTTCTTGATACGATAGCAGGATTATTCATAATTTGTCTTATGTAAGTTTTGGCATGTCTCTAATCCACGTGAAAGCCCAGTGCTCTCAGATCATTCGGCATGCCTTCCTAATCACAATTTCATTCAGTCAGATCACTTTGGTTAGCCTTTGTTACAAGCCTGGAGAGTTTTGATATTTCTCAGCCACTGATGTCACCCTAACTTTCCATCATTTCCTAAACCTTATTGGAGAGTCTTCCCACGCATATTTGTACCTGAGTGGTGCTTGAGGTTATAGGAGTGGTTTAGAAGGGTGTAAAAATAGTGTAGAAACAGCATCAGTAAGAGAGTTATTATAGCTATCCGTCACTCTTCTCTGAAAGCTCAATCATATTTTGCTTAGCCTTCTCAACCCTAATGTCTACTGGATGCCGGCTATTTGCTGATATCTGAGATCCCCGTTTTCATTTATTTTGAGAGGTTCTGTTTATTTCTAGCCATATGGCTGCAGTTATACTCCACCTACTGGAAACGCTATCGCAAGTCATCATACCTGGCTATCGAGTTCGTTTGTGTATTCATAGGAGCGATATCTCTCAGCAAAACTTCACGATAGTGACAAAGTATGTTCATTCTGATAAAACCTGGCACTCTGTTAGTTTTCTCAAGCCCTACTCCGAGAACTAAAGCGAACATCTTCATGTCTCACGAAATCGTAATGACACAATTGCAAACAAACCATACCACGGACGGGGATAGAACCCGCGACCAGTCTCAGAACTCCAGACCGTCATTACGATTTCGTGAGTCATGTTGACGGCTTTGAGGGGACTTGAGCTAGAGTTCGTCACGGCCACGCTAGCTGGAGATTCGTCTGTAAAAAGCTTGTATTTGTGGCCACAGTGGTGCCTATGCTAACCTTCCTATGGTGTAGAAATATACCTAGTTGGATGAATCTTATTGTGGCTAGCTGGTCCAGTGGCTAACGCGACGGTCTGGAGTTTTGAGACTCTCTGATCGCGGGTTCTATCCCCATCCATGGTATGGTTTATGTAGACCACCATATTGCCAAGATAAGGAATCTGTTCCCAGTTAGCTGCCCTTAACACGAAACCCTAGGGAACTAACAGTTCTAACACCATGTCTAGGTATTTTCTGCTCTTCACCTATTCTAATATTAGTGACACCTCATTGTCAGAGTCTAGCAAGAATAAATTGGACATTCTTTCCATGGTAACTGAACAACAGGTATCCTCCCCACTAGTGAAATACTTTCCTTAACTTTACCATTGGAGCCTATACGGTTCACCTCATCTTAGCCTTTACCTATACCACTCCGGCGGACCCTTGTGTTTAACTCTTACCTGTTCAAGCAATTTGTGGGTCAATTTATTCTCCCAGCCCCTGACTCTATTAATCTGATGCCAACACTGAGCATTTTTATGACCAGTCTTATAACACAAGAAACATTTTACTTTAAATCTAGTCAGCTCTGGTTGTCCGCGCTAGTCAGCACCAGCATTTCGGCCTGATCTTCCATATTTTCTACATCTTCAGGACATCGACCTTGGGGTTCATATTTCTTTGTGGGCGTGACTGCCTTTATTAGCTTAGGTTTAGGCCTTATACTTTGGTTTGTGCCCTAGTTGGTCCTGCTCTTCACTTCTAGTAGAATCCTCCACCCACAGCTTTACTCTGGCTGCATACTTTCATACTAATTTAACCTATCACGCAATTCAGAGTCCCTGATGGTCTTAATACATGCTTTTCTTGATCTGTTTATTACGCAAGGGTTCCATTACATCCACGAATGACAAATTAGACACATGTGCAACATTTGGGTATCTTTAATGAGGAAACGTCTTGCCACACAGTAGCTTCATCAGGCCATACAAAGGAGAATGTTGAAGAACAGAAGGAGTTTGAATTAATCAGTCCCTCAGCCTTAAGTCGATGTGATCAGTCCATCAATCTTATCGGTTCTCTGAACCATTCATCTACATCCACGACTGTCCACATATCCTCAAGCTCATTCTGTGTCTTCTGCCAGGAACTACAACTCTCCTACAGTCACTCTCTCTACATAAAATACCCTCAATGTGGATATTATATCCTGGACATTACAGTGTAAGAGTTCAATCATATTCACCCTAACAAATGTAGACCCCGAGAAAAACTGGCGGATGTACTGTACCCTTGCTTGCCCCTGATACCCTAAATGTCTTGCATTACGTAATGTACATTGCGACTATTCCTCCATATGCACCTTCTTCAGGTTTTCAGGAATATTTGAGAGTATCTGCACTCTGGGATCCTGTGTATTATCTCACCTGCCCTTTGTGTGCTAACTTAACTTCTCAAGGCCGGCACTTCCTGAATTATGCTTACTTGAACACCAGTAGTAGCATTCACCTTATCCTTAGGTAGGAAGGTCAGGAAGTTTTTTTTTTTCCTGTGTCTTGTGTCTTCCAGTTTCAGAGATCTGCTACAGGGAGTGGCTTCTTGTACCCATGTTACCTGGTTGACGTTACTTGGCGACGTTCTCTGTAGATAATGTTCGCCGATATTCCTTCTAGGTTGTCTGCAGATGTTACTTGCGTCATTATTCCTCAACGCCTTCGTCATTCATTCTCTACTACTCACCAAAGTGATGTCTGTGCTGTCTTGCCAATAGCAACTAACAGCTATACCCCACTTCCAAATAGAAGAAAGTGTCAAATAGCTGTGGACTAAGATTAACTCCGTGTTTTTCTGTGGATTTGATAACAATAACAACAAATTTGGCCAGAAATATTTACATCATTTAATATACTAGGAGAGCGTATATAACACAAGGAGCTTAGTAAGATGCTCATTAATGCTAAACATCATTGCGATGACATAGGACAACGTTCCATATATTCAGATTCTTGTATATGGATGGTATATAATACCGTCAAGATGAAGAATTAGACACATGTGCAACATCTGGGTATCTTCATATGTAGACATTTCGCCATCCAGTGGCTTTATCAATACAATTCAAGGATGAGGTAATCAGCCCCTCAGCCTTGGAGTTTTTGAAGAGCACCGTAGTCAAGAGCACCGTAGCCAAGAGCACCGAAATCAAGAGCACCGTAGTCAAGAGCACCGTAGCCAAGAGCACAGAAATCAAGAGCACCGTAGTTAAGAGCACCATAGTCAACACTACGGTGCTCTTCACCAGTCCCAAAGGCTGAGGGACTGATTACCTCATCTTTTGTATACGGTTCTTTATTCTTCACATTATATCCTTGTATTGTAGTGATAAAGCCACTGGATGGCGAGAAGTCTACAAATAAAGACACCCAGATGGTGCACATGTGTCTAATTCTTTATTCTGACTCATATTTATACAGAATTTCCCTGATCACCTGCAGCCTCGGCTGTATGCAACACGGCTTTGCTGTTGTGGTTGGGCTTAAGAGTGACATCGGTCCAAGAAGTTGGTAGTTATCCATTAACCTAATATCAGCTTAATGCTCGATGTCGTGCCAATGAAGCAGAAGCTACGTTGCTCTCCATGAGTTGTCACAATCACTTGCGATTATGGCGCCTTGTCTGGTGCACTGTACTTCACTGTCATATATATAGATCTATTATTCATCCATTTTCAAATATTATGTTACCTTTATAAACTATTACTGCTTTATACTTTCATACACGTAAATTATCTTTATCTATCCTATAATTGATTTTTTATTAATACTTATACACATGTCTGTATTCACTAATCTTTAAAATCTTTTATTCTTCTTGAATGCTTTCCTTCATTTTCCGCAAAAGAATTAAACCAAGAACAATAAAAAGTCCAATATGACAGAAGTGCACTTTTTTTCTTGGCTGTATATCCCAAGAGTTGGTTTAGAGGACCTTCTTCCATTACTTTATTTACAATCTTCATTTTTAGAATCCTTAACGTCACGTATTTTTCTATATTTTCCCTCGTGTATGCTCTTTTTGTCTTCCTTATCCTTCTTACACTCTGGCGAGTCCTACTCTGTATACTGCAAATTGTGTTAAGCTTTGAAAGAGTATGTTACTGCATTCTTTAATCCATGTTTTTCTTCCCTTTCTACTCCAGCGTTTCAGAACTATTCATCAGTCGTCTCTTATCTTCGTTTACCTGTCGCCACACTTGTGGCTGGTAGAGGGTTATAGATTTATCCATACTCTGCTTCTATTCCTCCTCCTCCTCCCTCTCTCACTCACTCACTCACTCACTCACTCATTCACTCACTCACTCACTCACTCTCTCTCTCTCTCTCTCTCTCTCTCTCTTTCATCTATCGTCTGCATTTCTTCTTTCATTTAAATGGTCGAGGGGTAATCGCTCCCACCACACCTGGGAGTTAACTGACTGTTGCGGGTGGCATCCTGGGAAGGAGACGGTGTATCAGTATACCTGAATTAGCACTGGGCTTTGAAATGAGCTAAGCTAACTTACAGCAAGTAAATCCAGAGTCTGATTTATTGCCCAGCTCTCATTCAGCAATTATCATGAGAGTGACTTGAGGCAACATCCAAAGTGGGAATAATAATTAGGAGCAGGATTAACAAAGATATTGAGTGTGATGAATTATGCATACAGTATTGACTTACTAAGCTGTGTGGCTTCTGTCCACATCAGCAACCAGAGCAGAGACTGGACGTGGATTTAGCCTGCATGTTACATGTCACATATACCAGTGCAAAAAATATGTTCATTACGACAGAAAAAGTATTAATTCTAGAGACCCGTGGAAAATATTTCAAAGCTGCAATATACATGGTGTATATAAAACTTTAGTTTAATACAGTGAAATTAAACATTAGTTACAGGACGAGAGAGATCAAACAAACAACGTTTGTTTAGTTATTCTTGAATAACAAAGATAATACTGAATGGGTTAACTTAGTAATAAGACCTCTGTATTAGAGTCTGTCAAGCCTAACTCTGTTTCATTTATTGTAGCACACACACACACACACACACACACACACACACACACACACACACACACACACACACACACATATATATATATATATATATATATATATATATATATATATATATATATATATATATATATATATATATATATATATATGTCGTGCCGAATATGTAAAACTGGCCAATTAGCAAGAACTCATTTAAAATTAAGTCCTTTCTAAAATTTTCTCTTATACGTTTAAAGATATATATTTTTCATTAATGTTAATGTAAAAATTTTTAATTTTGCACCAAAAGAATCTTAGAAAACTTACTTACCCTTATTATGACAAGAACAATTTATTTTAGCCTAACCCAACTAAATATATTTTAAATACGTTTATAATAATTTAGTACTAAACAAAGACAATCAAATATATTTTTTTTCGTTAGCTTCATAATGATTTTGGCGAAATTATTGCATACACAAATTTTCACTTGTCCTATATGGCAAGATGAGCGTTGCTATTTAAGCCAAGATCGCAAGTTCTGCCTATTCGGCACGACATATATATATATATATATATATATATATATATATATATATATATATATATATATATATATATATATATATATATATAGTGCCGAATATGTAAAACTGGTCAATTAGCAAGAACTCATTTAAAATTAAATCCTTACTAAAATTTTCTCTTATACATTTAAAGATATATATTTTTCATTAATGTTAATGTAAACATTTTTAATTTTGCACCAAAAGAATCTTAGAAAACTTACCTAACCTTATTATAACAAGAACAATTTATTTTAGCTTAACCCATCTAAATATATTTTAGATTTGTTTACAATAATTTAATACTAAACAAACACAGTGAAATATATTTTTTTCGTTAGGTTCAGAATGATTTTGGCGAAATTATTGCATACACAAATTTTTTCTTGTCCTATATGGCAAGATGAGCGTTGCTATTTAAGCCAAGATCGCACGTTCTGCCTATTCGGCACGACATATATATACCAAACAGTGGCAGGCCTGGGTTCAACCCCACGACACATTGTCCCTCCTCAAGAGACAACACAACGTACATGTCACCTTATCCATTCAGCCATTGATCCTACAAAGATCACACACCCAGCAGGGCTAGATGTTTTTTGTGATTCAATGACACTCGTGGCAGTGGTATGCTCTAGGATTAATTTCAGTCTCCTCCTGTTTGAATACCCTCCTCCACAAGCAGTCTATATAACAAAGAAACCACGAAACAAGCTGTTTTGAATCATTTACCAAACTGCGACAGGCCAGGGTTCGACTCCACAACACACTGTCCCGCCTCAAGAGATAGCACAACGTACATGTCACCTTATCCACTCGGATAAGATGACTTGTTATAAGGCTGAGATATTGCCTCACATATGACATTAAACTAATCCCATAATAATGTGGGTGGGATGGTCGAGGACCTGTCAAACATATCCCAAATTCTTCCAAATTTTGTTAATTATAACTGAATCTTATTTGTAAAACCCTAAACTAATAATCATATCAAAATGGAAACTATTTTTTTATAAAGCTTGATCCAATTATATTTCTCTCAACCACAGACCTGCTTGATACATCTTTCTGTACCTTTGAAATATCAATTGAATGGTTGAAATGTCTCACGCGAATAAATGGAATATTAGACTCTTGTCCAGTTCTAATGCTGTATTTATGTTGTTGTAAACTTAGTTCAAGACTTTTCCCAGTTTACTGTAATAAACATTTTTTACAATGAATCTCTGCGACACAGCCATCAGCATTTTTGGGGATACTTTTAATAAGTTTTTTTTTATTTATTTTTTTACTGTTTCAAGATTTTTAAAATACACTTCTGATTTTAAAATTCTTAAAGAGAGAAGGTATATTGAGACAATTTTCATGGTAAGGGAAAACCAACATATTCTTGGTTGAATATGATTTTTGTCCTTTTTTGAATTGTAAAATCTATTTTTAGCAATTTTAAGGGATGTATCAGTTAAGTATTTTAGATCATAAGTTATTTTATAAATCTTCAAGGTTTCTTCGTCTATGAACTCTGGACTGGAAATAAACAAAAGTCTAGAAAACATGGATGAGAATACAAAAAGTTTAACTCTATCGTGATGCGTAGAACAATAGTGTATATAACAGTGCGATGAGTTATTTTCTTCATATATGAAGAAATCTTGAAGATTTACGAAATAGCTGATGATTTAAAATACCCAAAATACTTAACTGATGAATACATTTATAGTTGAAAAAAGAACAAACAATCATATTCTACCAAGTATATGTTGGGTCTCTCTTACCATGAAAACTTTCTCGATATACCTTCTCTGCTTAAGAATTTTAAAGTCAAAGTTATATTTAAAAATATTGATACAGTAAACAAAAACTTCTAATTAAAAATTACTGCAAAAGATGCTGATGGCTGTGTCTACAAGATTCCCTGTAAAAAATGTAAGTGAAGTTTATTATAGTCAAACTGAGAAAAGTCTTGAACTAAGATTACAGCAACATAAATATAGCATTAGAACAGAACAAGAGTCTAATGCTTTTTTTTATTCATGTGAGAGATTTAAACCAACCAATTGATTTTTAATAGGCACAGAAAGTTGTATTAAGCAGGTCTTTGGTTGAGAGAAATGTAATTAAAACAAGCTTCATAGAAATATAATTGTGATTTAAATATGAATATTGGATTAGGGTTATACAAATTGGATTCATTTATAATTAATAAAATGTGGGAAGACTTTATGCTATGTTTGACAAGTCTTCGACGATCTAACCCGCATCATCATCGTAATGGGACAGATTTAATGTCATATGTGAGGCGATATCTCAGCCTTATAAATTTTCTGCTGTTCTATTTTTACAGGTTCTTGGTAATGTGGGGAAATCACGAAATCGCTTGGCATTTCACTATTTTTTTCACAGTGGATGTTTTGCAAATTGAGATATGTTTACTGCGATCATATTGCATAAGATCGTCTCCTTGTTTAAAAGTTGCCCTTGACCCATTTTCTTTAATACGACGATAGAGAATTTCCTAAAAATAAGTGCCAGATATCGTTATCAATTTAAACAATGTATATCTATGAAACTGTAAGAATATTTTTGGGAAAAGGCCAATTTTTAAGGGAGTTCGGTCGATTCGGCAAGTTCTGTTTATTTAGTAGGGTGACCAAAAAAAGAATAAAAAACACCTCTACCATCACTCCATCACTGTCTTGCCAGAGGAGCGCCAATATTACGGTTCAGATGTCCCTCTAAACTGCAATATCCCCACCCCTCCAACATAGTGCAGACACTGTACTAATGACCTCAAGGGCTCAAGGTGTTATACGTATGTTTGCAGGGGAAGGTAGCTGGCGTGAGGGGCAGTGCAGAATAGGTAAACGTAGATTAGAGCGTGGTTTATCGGAACGAAGGGAGCACAGATCGAAAATTCCAAGGGGAGTGGCACGTGTTGTCCTTAGGGAAGGCCGTGTCAGAGTAAGGTCTGGGCCTAGTCACATGGGCTCACCTTAGTGCCCAGCTCCCTGGTGAGTACTCTCGGCAACACCGTAGGCCAGCAACTCGCCTAGTGAGAATTATGGCAAAGAGATATAGAGTGGGCATACTGTCTACAAAGGCCGTCTAACAGGTTCCCATCAATCCTTTCATAAATGTTACTTTCTTCATTCTCTAATTGCACGTTAAGTTTTAAAAACCACTTGCCTCCACTCAATCCACACACGCTTGCTTATTGTTCAAGCCTCTTGCATATAAGACCTCCTTTACCTCCTCCCTTCAAACTTTTCTAGGACGACTCTTATCCCTCTTCCTTCCATTTCAGCTTTATACACCCTCCAAGTCATCCTATGCTACTCTAGCCTCTCTAAATGTCTAAACCTCTTCAAAAACCCTTTCTCAGCATTCTGGATAATACTCTCAATAACTTCGCACCACCAAATTTTCGAGCAGTGAATTCTCTGCCTAACATTTGCTCCACACATTGCCTTCAGACATGACATCTCTATTGTCTCATGCTTCCTTAGCGCTGCAACGTTAAAAACACATGGTTTACACCTATTTAAGAGTGTTGGTACCACTTTCGAAACTTAGTTTTTTTTGTAACGCTCATCACCTTGGTCTTTCCAATGTTCACTTTTAATTTCCTTCATTTACATACCCTCCCAAATTCGTTCACCGACTTTTGAAACTTCTGTTCAGAATATTTCTGAAGCACCGTGTAATCAGCAAAAAACGACTATGACGACAATTACCACTGTGTATTAGATTCTTTATATTTTATTCTCACACCTCTCCCCAACAACCGAGGATTCACTTCACCCCAGCAGCAGCCGAAGCAATGCTTTGCTGCCGGCAAGCAGCTGCAGCAGCAGCTAGCTAGCCAGCCATCCAGGCCACTGCTACGACAACCACTAATCTGAGCTTCACTATCCTAGTAAAAACTCGTAATTATTTTAAATAACCTACTATTTATTCTATACACTTGCAACATCTGTCACATTGTTTCCTAAGTCCCTCCTCCCTATGACCAACCATTTCATCATGAGCAAGCTTAAGAAAATTTGGTTAAATTAAAAAGCTCTTATTTCTGGCCTAACATATCTTCATGTCTCTAATCATTGCTGGTCGTGTGAGGTTCGCAAATTGTCTTCCAGTAATAGGAAGATGGTATCCATGATAATGATGTCAGTGTTTACAATACCCTTTGTTTGGTAAAATCATAACAGTCAGTAAGTATATTAGTTTTTTTATACGACTTTTTCTTGTGAGCTTTTTCCTCATTGGATATGCTTATTCCCCTAGATTATGCATCTTGATGTGGGGTAGTGTGCATCTGAGTGTTGAAACACTTGTTTCAGAGGCATACTGACTCCAGTGTCACGTATCAGCCTCTCCTCACACTGCACTCTGGGACAGTCAGTGATAGGAGATGAATCTACCTAGCTATTTGACGATCATTTTTTTCCTCTGTGAGTTTAGAGTGTTTGCATTTTTTCTTGCAGCTGTTACCTAGGTTGATTTTGTGGTACTTTAGTTTTAAATGTGAGGTAATATTTTATTTTCTCTCACCCGCGAGTGAGTAAACCACTTGTGATGGTAACCACCGTATGCGTTTTGCTTCCCCAGGCAGAGTAAACGTTTTGAGAGGGCCAGCGGAACCTTGAGGGGTTTAATGGGCTGCTTGGCTTTGGCAAAAAGTCTCTTAGTGACTTATTTTACTTCACTTGATCTTTAACTGTGGAAATCAACACCACGGATAAGTGACCACCGTTCAAGGAGTTTTGTTGACCCTCTCATTACGATTCACTCACATCGATGTCAGTGTTTGCACCGTGTGTTGGCTTGCACTCTTCATTACTGCCCAAGGCCTAATGAGGAGTGTCTCCAACTTCTGCTTTAATCTTCTCCTCTATACCATTGACAATACTACTTGTGTAACTCTGGGCCATAACGCATCATAACAGTGCCACAGGCTGTTCCATACCTCTTGCTGGAGGAAATGATGTGTTGATGTTATGTTATACCTTTGATGCACATTTTTAATTTATTTTACCTTTTTCACTGTTAATTCAGTTAGGTTATAATTCATGTATGTGTATTTTATATTTAAGAAAACTTTGCAAACTTTTATACACTTAATATTTTATATTTACATCCATTTGTTCTCAAAAATGGAGCAACAGTCTCTGGAACTGTGAAGTGCTATTCCATACCATTCAAGGAAAGTACATCCTATATATCTAATTACACTCAGAACAGGTGAATATATGGTCTTTCCTGGTCGGTTTCAAACTTTCACACTTCCTGGGCTTCATTAAAACAAAACTTGGCCTCCACTATGATCTGTGTAATTTTCAATTTAACAATTTTATTAATTAAATTATTTCCTAGGTAAAACTAGATAATGCCTCTAGTGATTGGCTTTAAGTCCTAAGAGTAAGTGGATCCTAACTGGAAGCATTTTATCAAACTGGATTTTTGAAATAAAAATCAAATATTTTTGTTTGTATAAAAGTGTACAGAATATGAAATGGAGTATCAGTGAAAAAAGAAAAGTGAAAAAATGTTTTTTTTTTGTTTTCTTCAGTTTTTAAATTTAACGAGGACAGACTTTTCAATTTTCAAAAATTTATCATAATATTTTTCGTGTCTTTATCCAAAATTTTAGTTTCTAACTCAAGAACGCCTTATTCGATTGGCTACAATTTTTTGAACACTGGTACACTGTATCTATGTCAAGAGTCACTAGACTGCTTGCGTGGGTGGCCTATGGAGAATTTTACATAGGCCATTCCCAGACTTCTGATGGCATGTATGCAATATCTTCAACCAGGTTTTTTAATTGAGGACTTATGTAACATGTGATACAAACATTCAAAGGATAGTTTAGAGTTAAAAATTAAAATTTCTTACGATGTAGTGCATATGATTACACCCACATTAAAATACATCTTTCTCAACCTCTGTAAGATTCCTTAGAGAGTTTATTCACAACTTTACGTCTGTCATCATGAGAATAAGAAATTGCCTCTAGATTTTTTAATATTTTTTTCCAATTCAATTTTGCTTAAGCTATCGTTACATCATTTGATTTGAAAAAATCTACAAAAAAAAAAAAAACTAACAGCAAATTTTTCAATGTCAATTTAGTAACTTGTAGTGAGAGAGTTAGATGAGTGATCTCAGATAAATATTAGTGATTTAGGCCACCTTATTGTCATGAAATTCTTGCTCTCTAGCAGATCTTCATCTTTCCAGGAACATGGTGATTTCTTTCACTTCCAGTGCTCGTGAGAGATTTTTCTCCGTGATAACCAGTTGAATCCACTCGGAAAAAATTAAGAATGCACTCTTTCTCCATAAAGAATCAAAGTTTTTTCCTGAGGACTGTTCATGGTTTTGTTCCACATGATCATTCAGTTTGCTGAATCTCCTGCTCTCTGCACCAAAACTTTATTGCAGAAAGGCATAGAGGATTTTTCATCAAACTTGTCAGTCAGTAAAGCCCCATTGTACAAACATTCCCTTTTCTATGACTGTGTATTTTCTGATTCACAGATCTAGGATCAATAAAAGTGTTTCGTTGTTTATTAAAATCCACAAATCATGCAAAATATGATTTTTTTTATTCGTATCATGTTTATAACTTCATATAATAAAATATCTTTTTAAATGAGAGGAAACCAGAACAACAATTTACATATCTGAAATCAAATGAGAAGACAAGTTTATTTAAGTGAGCTTATTCATACGAAAAAACTAAACAAGACTTTCTCCAGATCAAACTAAATGATGTTTTGCTACAAGTTGTAACCTTCCGCTATATGTCACACCCATTATCAGTTCTGTAGGCGTTTGTCACATTCTTGTCAATTTATTTGCAAAGCGTGTAGAATAAAACTGTAATTTACATGCTCCGAATAGATTTACGAGCAAAAAAAAAAAATAAATAATAAAAAATATGTATTAAAATTCTGCGTAAAACAAGTACATAGAAATGTTTGAATTGAAGTGTTGAAAGTGGTTTGTTACCTCTCGGTAACAGTAACACCAGCTTATTACTCTCCAAATTAGCAGGAATTACCTCAGGTTACGCGTCTCTGGTGTGTGTGTGTGTTTACTCACCTAATTGTGGTTGCAGGGGTCGATTCATAGCTCCTGGCCCTGCCTCTTCACTGGTCGCTACTAGGTCACTCTCCATGCTCCACAAACATTGTCTTTAAACATTGTCTTAAAACTATGTATGATTCCTGCCTAAATAACGTCACTTTCCAAACTATTCCACTTCCTGACAAAACTATGACTAAAGAAATACTTCCTAATATCCCTTGACTCAGCTGAGTCTTCAACTTTCAATTGTGACCCCTTGTTTCTGTGTCCCATCTCTGGAACATCCTGTCCTTGTCCACCTTGTCAATCATCGAAGTATTTTATGTATATGACGTTATCATGTCTCCCCAAACCCTCCTTAACCTTTCTGGGACTAGTCTTGCTGCAAACCTTTGTACTTTCTCTAATTTCTTGACGTACTTGACCAGGTGTGGGTTTCAAACTGGTACTGCATACTCCAATATGGGCCTGACGTTCACGGTGTACAGAGTCTTGAACGATTCTTTACTGAGGTATCGGAACGCTATTCTTAGGTGTGTGCATGTGTGTGTGTGTGTGTGTGTGTGTGTGTGTGTGTGTGTGTGTGTGTGTGTGTACTCACCTATTTGTGGTTGCAGGGGTCGAGTCATAGCTCCTGGCCCCGCCTCTTCACTGATTGCTACTAGGTCCTCTCTCTCCCTGCTCCATGAGCTTTATCATACCTCGCCTTAAAACTATGTATGGTTCCCGCCTCCACTACTTCACTTTCTAGGCTATTCCACGGCTTGACTACTCTGTGACTGAAGAAATACTTCCTAACATCCCTTTGATTCATCTGAGTCTTCAACTTCCAATTGTGACCTCTTGTGTCTGTGTCCCATCTCTGGAACATCCCGTCTTTGTCCACCTCGTCTATTCCGCGCAGTATTTTATATGTCGTTATCATGTCTCCCCTGACCCTCCTGGCCTCCAGTGTCGTCAGGCCGATTTCCCTCAACCTTTCTTCGTAGGACAATCCCCGTAGCTCTGGGACTAGTCTTGTTGCAAACCTTTGCACTTTCTCTAATTTCTTGACGTGCTTGACTAGGTGTGGATTCCAAACTGGTGCTGCATACTCCAGTATGGGCCTGACGTAAATGGTATACAGAGTCTTGAACGACTCCTTACTGAGGTATCGGAACGCTATCCGTAGGTTTGCCAGGCGCCCGTATGCTGCAGCAGTTATCTGATTGATGTGCGCCTCAGGAGATATGCTCGGTGTTATACTCACCCCCAGATCTTTTTCCTTGAGTGAGGTTTGCAGACTTTGGCCATCTAAACTATATTGTGTCTGCGGTCTTCTTTGCCCTTCCCCAATCTTCATGACTTTGCATTTGGCGGGGTTAAACTCAAGGAGCCAGTTGCTGGACCAGGCTTGTAGCCTGTCCAGGTCTCTTTGTAGTCCTGCCTGATCCTCATCCGATTTGATTCTTCTC
Organism: Cherax quadricarinatus; assembly: GCF_038502225.1. Classification (NCBI taxonomy): domain Eukaryota; kingdom Metazoa; phylum Arthropoda; class Malacostraca; order Decapoda; family Parastacidae; genus Cherax; species Cherax quadricarinatus. Next base: position 37,843,540 of record NC_091305.1, read on the forward strand.
ATTAACTTCACATCGTCAGCAAACAAGGACACTTCTGAGTCTATCCCTTCCGTTATGTGTGTGTGTGTGTGTGTGTGTGTGTGTGTGTGTGTGTGTGTGTGTGTGTGTGTGTGTGTGTGTGTGTGTGTGTGTGTGTGTGTGTGTGCATTGTGTGTGAAATGAGATTCTATATTGCTCTAAAGTCTAAAGGTTAAAAACTATAACCAGCGATAGCGGCAGCAACAACAAACAACACATCACTGTTAGTCCATTTCAAGCGCTACCTTTGCTACCACCGCCACCGTCACTGCTGCTGCTGCCACTGCCGTCACTGCTGCCACTGTCACTGCCGCTGCCGTCACTACGTCTAATCACTGCGATAACCTGACCAGTGAGAAGTAATGGTAAGCTAGGAGGTGAGAGCAGCTGACATGTGGCTGCCGGAGCTCGCCGAGACGTGTAAGTTGAGTGCAGTGAATACCAAGTATCTGTGGGACACCAGTGAAAGTGAGTGCCTCCAGGGCATAGAAACAAGAGTGACTGCTAATACATTAATAGCAAAACAATATAACCAAACTGACTGAAAACGAAGGAACTGATAAATGTTTTAAAAAATGGCAAGAAGGTGATAAGACCCACGGAGAATGAATGATAAAGGATAAACAAGCTAAAGCTGCAAAATATGGTAGCAGAAATAAGCTGGTAGATTTAAAGAGTAGAGAGTAGAGCAGAAAGCAAACAAGATGTTCACCAGAGGACACTACCCAGGCAGCAGTATAAGTGAGGGCAATCAGCTACACAAGCAAGCTCGTAAAGAATGTGGAGGAGAGTTATTGGGACGCTGATTAACTAGAAGTGGGCTATTAAGATAACATTCGTTAATACGATACGAGATACTGTAGGAAGCAGGAAGACGACGAATTCATTCAGATAAACACAGATGTGAATTACACTTCTCAAGATAAAGAAGAAAAGACTGTAAAGGGTCAAAGAGATCACGAAATAAAGCAAGGCAGGGATACAGTAGCATATATATGCAACGGTGGAATAAATAAGAGATGATGAAGGGACAGAAGCTAATGCCAAGAGAATGAACGAACCGAGAACACCCAAAAGTAGGCCAAAAGAAAACTAAGGTGTGCAGATCTCTTAAAATGCATCAGTGAATGCATTACAACGACCCACACTAGAGTAAATACTTCAGAGACATCAGTAAATATAATGCAATGTCCCAGACACAGGCAATAAATAAGTCAGAGGCATCAGTGGAAAAGATAATACCAGACACACTAGTTACATTAAATACATGTACTTTTTAGGAGTCAGTGAAGATAATACAATACCCCACACTAAAGGATGTAAATATTTCAGAGACATCAGTAAAGAAGATAATTCAGCACGACATACTTGAGGCATTAAATACTTCAAAGACATCAGCGAGCATTGTACAACAAATCCAGCTAGATGCACTAAATCCTGGAAAAAAAAATTTAACTGACAAAACAAAATATGATATGAGAGTTTAAGAACTGAACGAGCCAAAAAAAGGTTAAAAATGAAAGGAAACAGAAGAATACAGCTCATGCCAGAAAAATACTCTGAAATTTAAATTTACAACAATGCGGTTGTTATCCGTGACATTGACGATGAACTCGTGTGTACATAACTGAGATAGAGAAGAATCTGGCAAAGTAAATGAGGTATTGCGAGGAAACTAATACTGAAAGCGACTACAATGACAAATTCATTATTATTATCAGGGATTTCACTAATAAAGAAATAAATGATATCAGACAGAAACAGCCAATACCGAGTCAAGCAAATTCCTCAATGTAATAAGTGAATATTTCGGGCTTCAGAATTTAAAAAGAAAGCTATCAGAGTTAAATAAGGCAATACTATTAACATGAGACTTAGTAATAAGAGAAACCACAGAATCAGTACCAGCAAGAGAAATAAAAGAAGATAATACCATTGGTACCAGTAATGAGAAAAGAAAACGCCATCAGTATCAGAGCTAGTAATGATGCCACACCTAGTTATAGTGTCACATCTAGTATTGATGCCACACCTAGAACTCATGTCACACCTAGTACTGATGCCACACCTAGTACTGATGCCACACCTAGTACTGATGCCACACCTAGTACTGATGCCACACCTAGTACTGATGCCACACCTAGTACTGATGGCACACCTAATATTGATGCCACACCTACTATTGATGCCACACCTACTCTTGATGCCACACCTAGAGAAGAATACAAGAATACATGTTATTTCTACTATTGATGTCACACCTAGTAATGATGCTACACCTACTCTTGATGCCACACATAGCATTGATGCCACACATACTATTGATGCCACATCTACTACTGATGCCACACCTGGCATTGGTGCCACACCTAGTATTAATGCCATAGTATTGATGACACACCTAGTACTGATGTCACAGTATTGATGCCACACCTAGCACTGATGTCACAGTATTGATGACACACCTAGCACTGATGTCACAGTATTGATGACACACTTAGTACTGATGTCACAGTATTGATGACACACTTAGTACTGATGTCACAGTATTGATGACACACCTAGTACTGATGTCACAGTATTGATGCCACATCTAGTATTGAGAGGAAAATAAGAAATCCCTAAAATGAAGGATACAAAACCACTTTGTAAAAGAGACCATGGTCAAGTGGAGGCAATGTTTACTGCGAGGTGCAACTTGTGGTGTATATAAAAAACGAAAACAGAAACACGATTGACTGGGTTACAAAAGAGGAAAGTATTCTGCACTACGACACTGAAAAAGAGCAAAATGAAACCAGATGTTAATTTGGTCGCCGGGTTAACGGAGAAAGTTATCCCTGTAGTGCATTACCACTGGTCTCTGTTCGCCAGTGAAAGAGTAAAGTTAGTCACTTGGATCCTAATATCCCATTTTCCACAGAAAAGAGCAGATTAGGACATATACTGCTCTAAATCAATGAACACTAAGTTTGAAGCCAACCTAATGAGGAATTCTCTTATCATCTCAGAGTGACTAATATCCAGTATGTAGACTTACCGTAGGATAACTCAGCAAAGTCAAGCACTGGCATTTATTTCTGACCAGAAGAGATATTCTCTAGTTAATTCACAGAACTGAGTTTGATTAATAAAACTGGCAAAATAAAACTTACACAACGTATAATCAAGGTGAAGCTTTCATTAAGGAAAACACATCAGTACTAAAAGTTTAATTAAAGCCGAGCAGAAGAGGCATACTCTAGTTATTGCACAGAAATCAAACAACATATGCGCCTACACAGCCTAAAGCCATTTCACCTATTAAAGACTGAGACTTTTCAGTTGTTACATTTCAATCATTTACACGCATTTAGATTCAAGCAACATAAGGATAAATTCATTTCCTTGGATCAAGAGCCCCTCCCTAACATCAAGATAAAATAATGGAATGAAATAATACTATTCTAATCTGGGATTAAAAGTATCAACATGGCAGCTACGCTTCATTAACTTCTTGTGAGTGATGCATCAGTCTTGGTATTCTGAAGCAGATCAGTGGAGGTTTTCTCTATTGATCAAACAGAAGCAAAATCTCAGAATGGTGTATATAACATAGTGTATATGGCACAAACGCATGCAAATAGTGACGTGATTTTTGTCCTAGATACAGTATAACAGCGTTAAAAATCTGAAGCCGATCGAATAATGAATTCTCGAGTTATAAACGAAAATTTTAAAGAAATGAAAAATATTGGGGAGATTTGTTCTGAAAATGGGAAAACGTATTTTTCATATATTTTAAAACGCTCTATAATGTTTTTTTTTTTTAATTTTTCTTTGCTCATTTGTACCCTATTTAAAATTCTCTCCAGTCGTATAAAAAATGTGTTGTTTATTGTTTTAGAAAATTTAAATTGAAAAAGATAGTTTAAAAATTTACAAGTTGGTAGCCATAGAGCCAAAAATCAGCATAAAAATATCTCCACTTACGATACACCAGCGTTTAAAGGTTGAAGCCGATCAGAAGAGGCGTTCTCTAGTTATTACACAGGAAACAACTTATTTAATATAATTGGCAAATTGAAATTTACACATCTCACGATGAACAACAAGCTTTGTTTTAATAAGGCATCACCAACAGTGTACTTTTGAAGCTGACCGGTAAATGCATTCTCCAGTAATTGATCTGATTCCAACGATTCCAAGTTTTTAACAATGTCTTTACCCTACTTTTGACCTTTTCTGTGGCCTCTCTCGAGCTTGACCTCACGGTGCTCCTTTGCCTGACAAAAACGTGAATCTGTATTTTTTAAAAATTATTTAATAAAGTTCATCCCGGGTCAAAATGTAGTAGCAGTAATACAGGTTTTCATGAAACACAATGAATGTTTTCTTCCAATTGTCGTCATTCTCAATCATTTACCATTAAACATGGGGTCTGTATATTCTCCATACCCTTTAGCCCTAAAGACACTTTCGTCACATCGTCAGGTACACTCAGTAAATAAGGTAGCAGCAATGTGTATCCTATTCTGTATGATGGTTACATAATGGGAGCAAAATATACTTTGTTTCCTAGTCATACTCCAGCACACAGGATGGTCCACATACATGATGTTAAATCTGTTAGCCTGAGCTGGGAAACTTCAGTGGGACGAAGGGGATATCGTTATATATTTCATTAAAGGTTCTTCAGCTATGGGAGCCTCATAGGCTTCCTTCCAGCAGAACTGGAGTTTCTATTACACGGAAATTACTGTCTCTCAGGATAGCTTATCCCGTTCACAGAAGAAATGGTATTTTTATGACGATATCTCTGTTAACATATAGCAGAGCAATAGCAAATTATATACAGATGAGAGAGAGGGAGAAGGAAGAGGAAGAAGTTACCTGAGGGTTACTGTGAGTTGCTTCTGGAGGCCAATGCCTCTCTTCAGCTGGTCCCAGACCAGATCTCCTGGTTACTGGTTGTGTGGTGAATAAAGCGTGTCGGTAGGTTATGATTGATTAAGTTAGTGATCCAGTCAAGTCAGTTGTGGAATTCAGCCCAGAAATCTGCCATCCTATTTCTGTCTACCTGAATTCTTATCTCTAGTTTACACAGGGAGCTGTATGTAGCATGTCGGCTGCAGATATGTTGCATCTCTGGTAGGCTGGGGGCTGTGGTAATACCCTTCACAACTCGGCTCCAGTAAAGTACAAGGAATGTGCATTCACTGATATTGCTACAGGGTGCTTACTCATGGACTTTGATACTTCAGCAGGGAAGACCCAGGATGCTTGTATGAGTCACAATCTGCAACTTTCTATGTCCGCTAAGGAAGCTACAAATTAGTTATGTAGGTAATAGTGAAGGGGTCTAATTCGCATTGCAATGTGTTGTCAAATGGTAGAGTACTTCACTGCACCTAGACCTGTCATAGGATAAGTCATCCTAATTAACTAGGGTGTTAATTGACCTGAACTGTTGGGCAGCTCTTGGTCACCGGCTTCACTTGCGCACAGGTTTTCATGACTGAAGTCGATTAGGCAGGAGTGAATCACTCTGCAGGCAGTGAGCACTCATGTCTGACTGGAATGAGTGCCCACTGTACCCAATTGTGTAGGTTGTGAGAGGTACCAAGCTAGATTACTTTATGTCTAACTGTAACTTAGCTTAAATATGTGTAAGAAGTAGTGTATAATACATTAGCTTATGGAGGCTTCATTACTAGAATAGTCTTAAAAATTAAGAGTGTATAAAAGAAATATGGCACCAGATCACAGGCATAGGTGGGTCCCTGGTCGTCCCTCCCCTTTTATCTCCCCACTTACAGAGATTTTAATGGTCCGAGAAATAAAAAACTGCATGATTTTCTACAGCCTGATCGATCAAGTTGTTGGTGCCTGTCGCCTGCAGTCCTACGTATGCACCAAAATCCAGCTGATCAGGAACAGTTTTGAGGAATCTGTCGAGTTTCCTGGCAGAGGGCAGGAATTTGTTGGTAATCCCCTCTATACATGAATGGAGGGTGTGGAAAAATCGTGATCTCTCTCTCTCTCTCTCTCTCTCTCTCTCTCTCTCTCTCTCTGCTTTCTTGTCGCTTTCCCGCTTTTTCTTGTAGGGATCCTGCACTGTCTCTCAAGCTTCTTGTGTTTATTGAAGTAATTTCGGTGTGCAGGTTTGGGGCCAATTCCTCCAGTGTTTTTCAGATGTAGATTGAAGTGAATCTTTCTCGCCGACGTTCTAAGGAGTACAGTTACAGGATTTCCAGCTATCCCATTAATTTACGTACTTGACAGGATTTACGTGAGCTGTGAAGCTTTTCCGTTCATTTCCCAACCCAGCACGTTTGCCTGCCTTGAAAGGGGCAGGTGAGAGAAATTTAAATGACGTAATATATCTAAATTCGCACAAACATTAATACACAGAAATGGAGATTAGCTATACACCAGCTAAAATATATTCGCATTTGCTTCGCAACAACCAGTATGAGGATCATGAAACAAAAATCTTCACTTACACTAATCACTCACTAAATATAGGTTGACTCAGAATAAGTTGGGTAGGACGAAGCTGCATCATATTACATTAATTCGTCAGAGAAATCAGGTCGATAGACAAATTTGGAGGAAAAAAAAGGATGAGTAGCTTAATATATATAGTTATATCTATATATACCCATATATACTTGTCTACATGCTTTCTCTTTTCTCACCAGCTGAGGCTGGTGAGAAAAGAGAGAGCGACTCCTCGTGTGTCCACACTCAGGCCGAGTGTGGACACAAGATGGCGTCTCAGTCGTACTAACGTACGTCAGGGTACTGCTTTCCTCCTTATCAGAAATATGGAAAAAGAAATAAATAACTTATTGAGGAAAAATCATAATGAAAAAATTAAAAAGTATTTAATTAAATGTCATAAAAATTGCCGCCTTTAGTTCAAGTGTAATATGAAACATGAGATTTTTCTTAATCCAGGATGTCTTCTTCAAATGTATTGAAGATATGACGTTCTTTATCTTTGGTAAATGGTGGTAGTCTTATCTTATACAGATGGAGAAGCAAGGGAAGTATGAGGAATAGATATGTCCCATTAAGTCCTATTGCCGAGGATCTAGCCCCCCAAATATCAAGCGCCTACTGCGGATGATCACGCCAGAAGCAGAGCTGGTAATGACTAGATGGTTATTAAAATATAACATTGAAGAAAGACAAAGGGTAATCATTGTATTTCAATCTTACTAATGGTAACCAGGTTCAATACAAAATTTTAAACAATATTCCTGGTAGATCACCTTTCCTGATCACGAGAAGAGTGGAGGTGAAGTAATTACCTCAGCTCCCAACCAAACCGGGTAAGGTTAATATTACCAGGAGTAGAAATTAAAATCTCCGACCCGAAGAAATCTGGTGTTTTATAGCGGCCCGCTAGATGACAGTGCGGGCGGCGACACGCTGTCTCTCTGTGTCTGAAATACCATTAGCCCAATTTACCGGCTTTTCCCTCACAGCCTATAACAGCAAATTCGAAAGCTGCCAGGTAGGCTTACAGGAAAAGAAACAGGATATTGTTGAATTAAACAAAGCTAAAACTGGAGAGAGACATTCATTGGAGCAGAATAAATTGGGTTAACTTGAATGTATCTGAAACAAGACCGGAAGATAATGATCAACTATTGCATGTAAAGAAAAAGTGAATAGTATTGTTTAAAGTCAAAGGTTATGTAGATTAGACTTAAGACTGGATGTGGAAAATATGGATTATAGTGTTTCTGGACCTGGGGAAGAAGAGAGTGCTGAGGCGAGAGTTTTGAAACGTGATAAGTGAAAGTTTAGGGAGTTTTGAATCAAGGGAGACAACAGTTGTAGATTGTGTAGCAGTTAAGTTTCGAGAGCCTGGTACAAATGATAAAAGGGGCCTCTAATTGAATTTGCGATCTGATAAAGATATTCCCATTTTCCATAAAACCAATCCCCTGCGCCTCAATCCATGCGAATAGAATTGTGCAGAGTGCAGCATTAGTTGATAATTTTTTATTAGCTTTGAAGATTTGAAGGGAATCAGAAGAGGCATTCATTAGCTGCCTGACTGCGGTGGAGCGCGGTTGTGCTCTGCACCCCTCTGCTGTTTTGTCAGGAGAGCTCTCATAGCAACAACATGGCGCTGAGTATCCGGCGTAGGGTGAACACTGTCGGCGTTGAGCTGCTTCGTGGGGCGATTTCCCCCTCTACGGCGCAGGTGTTACTTCCGACAATCATCAGAGAGACGTACGGAGTACAGGATGATGAGGTATATGGTGTGGCCCTGAATGGGGCCTATCGCATCTTCGTCAAGTTAAATTCGACGGCTGTGTATGAGTCGTTGGTGAAGAAATTCGAGCATGTGAGTATAGATGCAACCCCAGCTGTCAGAGTGCGTCTCATAGACGTCTCTCGCCACTATACGTGGGTGAAGTTGCGCAACGTCCCCTTCGAGGCTGACGAGGAGGACTTAAGGAACGTGTTTGCAGCTTATGGTACCGTGCATCTGGCAACCCAAGGCAAGTGGGCGGCAGGTGCGTACATGGGACGTCCGGAGGGCACTTTCTCCCTCAAAATGACTCTGAGGCATCCGATCCCGTCCTACGTCGTGATGACGGAGTTTCGGACCCAAATTCTAGTGTCTTATGCTGGGCAGCGACGTACATGCAGGCTGTGTGGGGAGTACGATCACATGGCAGCGACGTGTGGGCGACAGTGGAGGGGGACGGCGCAGACTGGTGGAGCACCAGTTACAGGTGTGGATGCCGTAGTGGAGAGTTCCAAGGGAAACCGAGGAGATGGCCGTCTGTGGAGTGAAATTGTTGAGGATTCCCTTGTGGTGCATGATGGGCGAGGCATGAGTTGTGTGGAGCCAGAAATGGCCACTTTGCCGGTGACAGGGGAGGAAGTGCTAATCCAGCAGGAGGTGCGGGAGCTGGAGGAGGAGCTCGACGAGGTATTGAAAACTTTACCTCCTTCTGGGGAGGATGATGGCTTAGTCCGAGAGATGGTTCCTGAGTTGCAAGGAGAGAGTGTCGGGACAGGCACAAGAAGGAAGGAGGAAATCAGCAGGCACAGAGAGGAGTCACCGTGCTCTGTGCAACATGACACAGTAGCGGTTGACGTTCACTGTGAGGAATCGTCGGAAGACAGCATGGCGGTGGAGGGCGTCACGAGGAAGAGGGCGGCAGCGTCAGACTCAGATGACGTCCTGACGCCAGCGCAGAGGTCTGGGAGGAAGGATGCATATTATCGAGATAGCCAGGATAAGCGGCATCGGAAGAAGGGGGGTGGGGTGGATGGTGAGAAATCATGTGTTGACCCTGGGGCAGGAGGCCCTGGGAAGGTTGAGAGGAGGAAGGGTTGGAAGCTTTAGGAAGGCCTTAGGTGTATGACTGTGAATGTGAATGGACTGTGTACTGGGGTGAAGAGGGAATGTTTTCATATGCTCTTACGTCGATATAGAGTGGACGTCGTATTTCTACAGGAGCATAATTTCAGGGAGGGAAGAGTGCTCGAGGTGGCAGGGTATAAGGTTTTGACTCTGCCATCTGCATGTTTGAAAGGTGGTGTGGGTTTATTGATAAAGGAGGCGAGCCCGTTTGTGTTGCAACGAAGTGAGGGGGGAGGGTGTTGCGTGTGGATGGGTGGTGGATGGGCAGAGGGTCACCTTTGTAAGTGTGTATGCACCAGCTGAAAACGATATGAAAGTAAAGAGGGATTTTGTGTGTGATGAACTAGTTTTTGCCTTCTGTGGTTTACCTGCTGTGGCCATCGTTGGTGGGGATTGGAATTGTGTTATCAGGAGAGCTGATGTGGAACCACATGGGGCGGGGCACACGTTGGCAGTCTTACGTAATCTCTTGGTGGATGTTCAGTTGAGGGATGTGGTAGGTGCGGGCGCATGGGAGGTGGAGCATACTTTCGTGAGGAGAGGTTATGCAGCTAGGTTAGATAGGTTGTACATATCTCACAAGGTATTGTCAAAGTCTGTCCGTACTATTGAAGTAGCTTTTTCCGATCATCGGGCGGTCGTAGCAGAGGTCGAGTGGGATTCACTAGCTAGTATCTCTAGGGGATACTGGAAATTAAATATGAGTGTGTTGGAAGATGAGGAGGGGTTGGTGGGTTTTACAGCACTGTGGGAGGGGTTAACTGAGGAGGTAAAAGGGGTCGAGGACGTGGTAACGTGGTGGGATGGTGTGGCTAAGGAACGGATTAGGCATTATTATGTGCGGGAAGGGAAAAGGATCAATTCTTTAAAATTTGGGCTTCTTAATTATTTGGAGGACAGGTTAAGGGGTTGTTATGTAAAGGGAGCGGTGGAAGGTACCTATCCTATGGACAACATTATGGTCCTTAAAGAGAGGTTGCGGGAAATCCAGGACGAGCGGTTCCAAGCGGTGAGAGTAATGGCAGGGGTGGAGGAGGTGTTATGGGGAGATAGGCCGTCGTCATGTGTGTTGCGCAGGCAAAAACAACGTCAGCAGGCAACAGCTATTCCATGGTTGGAGGTTCATGAGTCGGCGGGAGGGTATAGGGTGGGTCAGGTTATCCACACTACAGATAGGATGGGGTTGTTTGCGGATAAGTGGTATGAGAAGTATTGGCAAGAGGAAGGGGTAGGAGTTGGGGATTTAGAACAGGTGTGTGGAAGTGTGACATGTCGGTTGGGAAACAGTGATAGGGAAGCACTGGGTGGGGAAATAACTTGAGGAGGAAATATGGAGAGCTTTAAGTGACATGCGTAAGGGCAAAGCGCCGGGAATCGATGGACTACCGGCAGAGTTTTATCAACAGCATTGGGAGCTAATAAAGGGGTTTTTGGTGAGGTTATTAAACTTGATGAAGAAGAGGGGCACGTTGGGAGACAAGCAGGCAACAGCTGTAGTTGTCTTGGTACCGAAGGGTAAGGGACAGCATTCGCTTCGGGACTACCGGGCAATATCGTTGTTATGCACGAATTATAAGTTGTTTGCTAAGATTTTAGGAAATAGGATTAAGTGTGTTGTAGGGCGGGTTGTGTCGGAAACCCAGTTTGGGTTGCCAGGTAGGTCTATGGGGGTGGGGCATGGGTTACTAAGGGATTTCGTGGAAGAAAAAGGGGGGGAATGGGGGGGGGTTTGGTTGCACTAGACTGGCAAGGAGCATATGATAGAGTGGAGCGAGAAGCATTGAGAGCTATCCTTAGGAGACAGGGTTTTGGGGAAGAAATAGTGGGATGGGTAGATGCGTTATATCAAGGGGCAATGGCGAGAGTACAGATTAATGGAAGATTAGAGGGGAGGATTGTAATGGGTAGGGGACTTAGACAGGGGTGTCCTATGTCACAGCTTTTATTTGCGTGCATACAGGACCCCTTTTATAGAATGGTGGAGCACCAAATGGGCATTAGTGAGGGGGAAGGGAGTGGAGTGGGGAGGGTTTGGCCAGTTCTAATAGGGTATGTAGATGATACTACTGTTCTGGTTAGGGAGGGGATGTCAATGAACGCCTTAGATGGGGTAGTCGACATGTTCGCACGTGCAACTGGTATGAGAGTGAATTCAGAGAAGTCCATGGTCATGGGGTTAGGAACTTGGGTGGGGAGGGTTGAGTGGGGTAGTGCAGTTGTGATGAAGCGGGTGATGTCATTAAAAATTTGTGGTATTATCTATGCAGATGATCTCGATGTTGCACATGCGGACAACTCGGTCAGGTTGGTAGACAGGATTCGGGGTCGCTTGGGAGCATTGCGGCCCTATCATTTGACCCTTGTACAGCGTGCCATTGTAATTAACGTCTTATTGTATAGTAAGGTTTGGCACGTGGCAGCCGTGTTCCCTTTAACTGGGACGGCAATTGCAAATATACTTAGAGGGGTTTTTAAATTTTTGTGGGGTTCAGGCTGTGATTGGCTTAAAAGGGATGTGGTAATGTTACCTGTGTGTCAGGGGGGGGTTGGGTTTAATGAATTTAAAGCGGAGGGTCAAATGTATCTTCACTAAAAGGGAGGTGATGAGGGAGGGTGTGGGTGAGCGGGGGTTGGTCAAGATACACAGTAGAATGCAACACATGTTTTCTGGGATAGAGTTGCGTGAGTGTGAAACTATTTTGAGGGCAGTGGTGTTGGTTAGGGATCTGGGTAAGGTAAAAATAAGTAGGCTGTGTAGGATGTTAGTGGAGAGGGTTGTGGCACCAGTGGAGGGGATTTTCCCCATGTATGACTGGGGAAGTATATGGAGAAGGTTCAGTAGGTTAAGGTTACAACCCCGTGGGCGTGAGGTGATGTATCGTTTTATGCATGGGATTTTACCATCGGGAGTGGTTTTACGGGCTAGACGGGTGGTTGATGGGGGGGGGGTCTGTGGAATATGTGGAGGGGAGGATTCTGCGTTCCACGTAGTGTATTTTTGTGAGGGGATGGGGAGCGTCAGGGGTTGGTTGAGAAGGGTGCTGCATAGGATAACTGGTAAAAACTTTTCTGTTCTGCGGGCATTAAGTCTTGACGTGGGGGGTATGGATGAGAGTATTATTAGGGCTGTGGAGTACATTATGGTAGATTATGTGTACATAACGTGGGGAATGAGGGGGAAAGGGGTTAGTGAGGTGAAGAGGCGGGTATTGGCAGTTACGTTTTATAAAACGTTTTGCCGTAACAGAGAAATTTATGGGAGAAGGTGGGAGCGGGCTTTCACAGAGGGATATAGAGACCTAACATTAGAGGATTTATTAAATTTGTAAATTCGGTGGGAGGGGCAGGGTAGGAATGGTAAATGCTAATGTAGGATGGGCTGTCAGGGGTAGAAACGGGGTCGTCTCCTTGCATAATGTAACGGGCGAATGTGTATGAACCTGTGCGTATGATGTGTAATCAAAGTCTGGAGAGTGTAATACCACTGTATGTGTTTGACTTGGCAGTGTTACATTGTTCTATGTAATATTACTCTTTTGCATGTATTTAGACGACCTGGTTGAGGTGTCATTGTGTTGGATTCTTGTGTTTAATCTGTTCTGTGTTTTATAATCATCTTGTATTTGCATTACTTTCAATAAAATACGTTAATCTATTAAACGTATAAGGATTATTAATATATAAATAACAAAGTGGAAAATAAATGCATATTGTAGGCTTGGTGCGTCTTTGTTAATAATAATAACAATGCATATTGTAATGTAGTCGTGTTCTTGCTTAACATAGGTGCATGGGATATAAGGCATTGGGGATGAGGGACAGTTTGTGTTAGCACAAAGTTACATGTCTGTGTGTTTTTGACAATGCAATTTATAAATTCTGTGTAAGAACTGATAATGTGTTCTTTTATCTATTTAATGTATTGTATTGTTTTAAATAAAATATAAAAAAAAAACTATTGCATGTAAAGAAAAAGTGAATAGTATTGTTTAAAGTCAAAGGTTATGTAGATTAGACTTAAGACTGGATGTGGAAAATATGGATTATAGTGTTTCTGGACCTGGGGAAGAAGAGAGTGCTGAGGCGAGAGTTTTGAAACGTGATAAGTGAAAGTTTAGGGAGTTTTGAATCAAGGGAGACAACAGTTGTAGATTGTGTAGCAGTTAAGTTTCGAGAGCCTGGTACAAATGATAACAGGGGCCTGGTACAAATGATAACAAGTCATCATAAAGAAATAAATTTCCAATTTACAAATTACACAGCCCATTTCTAATTCAAAACTTTGAAAAAGACTAAAATGAAAAATATCCTTTAATTCATAAGCGCACTGAAGTTGCTTTATTAAGTTATCAGAATGAAAGGCTTGAAGCTAATCTGATGTGACACTCAGATATTATCACACGAAAAGTAGTATTTCAATTTTTCCAATTAAAAAAAAAAATGAGACCTACACAGGGCAAAATAAATCCAAACTTTTCTTCAAGACTGACTAACTTTTAAGAAAGTAGAGCAAGTACGTAACAAGTTGATTTAATCTTTGACAATTAATCAAATAACCATCAAAGACAGTTATTTCTGATCCGAAGAGACATCCTCAACTCCAGTTTGATTGGAAATAAATGGTATAAAATACCGACACAATGGAAATATAAACACATATGCAGTATAATGTGAACCTTTATTGACTACGTTTCGCCCACACAGTGGGCTTTTTCAAGTCACAAACAGAACTACTACTAGTTCTGTTTGTGACTTGAAAAAGCCCACTGTGTGGGCGAAACGTAGTCAATAAAGGATCACATTATACTGCATATGTGTTTATATTTCCAGTTTGATTAATAAAATTTTTAAATAATAACTTTCACAACCTAACGTTGAGATATGTTAGGTTGTGAAAGTTGATGTTAGGTTGATGTTGAATGTTAGGATGTTTCCTCTGAAGAAAAAACATGAGCACTAAAAATTTAAAGCTGACCAGAAGATGCATATTCCAGGTACTTTACAAAATCCGTCAATATCTGAGCCTACAGAGTCCTAACCCATGGAAAGATCCATCATTTCATCCAATACGTCAGCCTTTGAAGATTGATGCCTTTCACACTTTTTAAATTTTTATCAGAGGAGAGCACGAAAACCGTAGCGGTTATATACCGTCTGTGGAGTGGTAGGCATTCAAATTTGATTTAAGCATAGGAAAGATAAGTCCAGTTCCTTGGATCAACAGCTCTTCACTGGCATCAATGCAAAATAGTGCGATGTAAAATTAATATGAACTATTTCGAGATTAAAAGTGGAAAAAAATGGCATCTACACACAACAAACTTCTTTTAAATAAGGTACAAGACTGTTGGAATTTTGTAATTGATCAGAGGAGCCTCTATCTCCACCTATTACACAGAAACAAAATCTGGGAATGATATACGTAGCACTGTGCATAGGTCACCCACATACAAATGGATCCATGAATATTGGCCAAGATACATTACACAGGCGTTGAGAACGTGAAGCGGATTAAGTCGTTCTTGAGTAATAAACGAAAATGTTGCCGAGAAATAGGAGTCTCCCCTAGTAAAATTGCGTATTTTTATTTTTCTAGTTGATTTCTGTCATTAACATTCTATTTAAAGTTCTTTACAATCCTGCTGGAAAAATATTTGAGTTTAGTTATTTTAAATAAATCCAGTTTGATAAAATTACCAAAATTATTATTTTTTGGGGTAAATTGGCCCCCTCGCAGGCCAGAAATTATACAAAAGTATTGCATATTAAGATACACCAGCATTTATGGTCTGATGCTGATCAAAATAGGTATTCTGGTGTGTGGTCCTGAAGACTCGGAGACAGGTGATATGAGATCTGATCGCCGCTGTGTTGTGTTCCCTTGGGAATATAAATCTCTTAGTTTACGCACAGATTTGCGCCGGTTGTTGTGCTGCGTGGGCTATGCGATCGTGCGCATAAGGGCGAGTATAAATGTAGCGTCGTTTCTAGTGATCGTTGGCCTGTGTTTAGTGCGTCAGAGCTGTGATGCCACAGAAGGGTGGCTAGGGGCTCCGACCGGGGAACTGAGGTATCTGGAAAGCATACCCCGCCTCAAGTTCTACTGGAAAACCACTCTCAGGTACGAGGTTTTGGTCATTTCTCGGGACGAGGATTTATACAGGGTATTAAAGGGGCTGGTTGTGACACATTCCAGCATTCTTACACGTCCTTGTGCCCCTCCCATTGGACCTCATTTTAGAAATGCTTAATATTGTCAAGGCAGAGCGACTCACTGCTAAGGTGAACAAGGTGCCCACCGAACCTGCACACGAAAATCACTCCCCATGAAAGCAAAAGACTCGGCAGGAGATGCAACATTCCCTCTATGAAAAGCAGGGGCGCCACGAGTACATTGAGAGACAACACAATAAGCGTCGGGGGCCCCAAGAATGTTCAATTGCCTCCCAGCATACATAAGGGGGATTACCAATAGACCCCTGGTTGTCTTCAAGAAGGCACTGGAGAGGCACCTAAAGTCAGTACCTGACCAACCGAACTGTGGTTCGTACGTCAGTTTGCATGCGGCCTGCAGTAACAGCCTGGTTGATCAGACCCTGATCCACCATGAGGCCTGGTCTCAGACCGAGCCGCGGGGGCGTTGACTCCCGAAACCTTCTTCAGGTAAACTCCAGGTAAACCTGACAGATGCTGATACACCACAAAGGACCACTCCCCATGCACCTGGACCTTGGCGTCTGGGGAAGGTTCAAGACCCGGCCGTACCTTTCGGGCCCACTGCAGTGCTTCGGCTGTAAGGGGTTCGATCACACTGCAGCCACCTGCCAGCGAGGGAAGAAGTGTGGTGTGTGTGCAGCAAGGCACACGACTCAAAGGACTGCATTGCAATCCCCAAGAAATCGGCCAGCCAGGCCCTTCGGCCGGAGCCAAAGTGTGCCAACTGCTCAAAGAGGCACCATGCCTGGAACCAGAGCTGTCCTGTGATGGCGCAGCACTGGCAGCAGGTACATCACTGGAACGGCCTGGCACCCACGGCAATGCCCAACCTCGGAACCACTCAGCAACAGTTATTATGGGGTCCGACCGCAGCACCCTGGATGCCGCAGGTGAGCAATACAAGTGAGTTCTCAGCATTGGGCTCCCAATAGTGCGGCCAACAACAGGGCTGGCCGAGGAGGCAGAATCACTGGAAAAAGAGACCGCAGGCCAGGAACACTGCTCAGCAGGCCCCTGCTGGGCACCATCAATCTATGCCATCTCACCATGAGGCCTCTTTCCAAGGGCATGCCCCTCTTGTAAGCGGCCAGAGTCAAGTAGCGGCTTCCCGCCAGGAGAAGTCCAGAAGACCCAGAAGTCCACCGCCACTCAGGCCGTACCCAGGGTGCACCCAGCTTGTGCAGCTGCAGTGTCGACAGCCACCCAAACATACCCAGTGCCCCAGCCTCGACTCGAGGAGTCGTCTGACCCAACGCCTACCGAGGTAATGGTAGACTCATTTCCGGCTCAACTGGAGGAAACCGTCAGGGTCATCTCAGCACTCCTCTCTCGTCTGCTGCCATCGGCAGAAGACAGAGGCGCCTGCAGACAGCTCCTGTCGTGGATGCTAGGCGTGGTCCTACTGGACAGGAAGGATTCAATGGAACTTCAAGCCATCATCCAGGAATCCTTTCAGTCCGTGATGGAGGAGGCCCCAGAGTCACCAGCAACGGAACATTTGTGGGCTGCAGCAGAAAATTCACCTAGTGATTGAAGCTGCAGTACAGGATGAAGTCGATGTCTTCCTGCTCCAGAAGACACTTACCAAATCAGCCACATATTCCGGGATTTTTGGCTTACCTTCGGCGCCTGGAAGGCGCTGGCAGGGGCACAGTGATCTAAAACAGGAACACTATCCCTCACTCAATCTCCGCTGACCCCATTGACTGCAGAGAGGGCGTGGAGGTTCAGGCCGTCATCTTACACCTGCTGGATGGACCTCTTGTGGTTTACACCCTTGACATTTCAGAGATGGCAGCACTCGCCCACCTGGAGGATCTTGTTGTGGCTGGGGATGTAAATGCCCACCACCCAATACTTAATTCTGTCTCCCACCAACGCAACTGGGAGGCACCTTGCGACTGTGCTGGAGGAGGCCCCAGAGATCGCCCTCCTCAACAATGGGGAGCCAACCCATCACTAGGGTGGCCTCCTGGACATCACACTCATCTCGAGACGGCTGCTCTCGAGTGCGAGATGGGAGGTCCACCCTGTCTTACCAGTGATCACTTTGCAGTGGTCACCACGCTGATGATCCAGTAGTGCCTGCCTCCCACACCTATCCCAAGATGAAATCTCAAGTAGGCCGACTGGCAGTGCTTCCAGGAGGTCATCGAGCACTGGTGGGCAAAGTCTACTTTACCAGAAGATCCAGATGAGGCGGTTCAGAACCTGCAGGCGGCCTTCACATGGGCTGTTAAGGCAGCCATACCTAGGATTACAGGCGGAGGGTCGTACAAGCTTGACTGATGGTTCTATAATGAGGAAATCAGGGAGCAGAACCACCAGAGCAACGTCGTTCGCAAGATGCACAGGTGCAATCCCACGGCTGAGTCCATGCGTCTGCTAAGGGAAGTGGTGTGGCATGCACGCCATGTGTCACATAGGGTCCGGCAAGCTAAATAGTTTAAATGGTGTGCCTCCCTCAGCTATTCCACCACCTTACCTGTGATGTGGACCAAGTTAAGAATGGCCACTGGGCAGTGTCGTGGTGTGGCTCGTGCTTACCCAGACCCCCCAATGGAGGAACTTTTCACTTCTAGAGCAGCTATGGCTCAACTGCCTCAGGATCTCTGGGACCTGCAGGCCACCCTCTTTCCCAGAAGGATGGTGGTGATCCAAGCGGCATGTCTGGCAAAGGACGACACAGACGAAGACTTTACCGACCGGGAGCTCTTGGCAGCTTTCACATCTAATTAGGACACTGCACCAGGGCATGATGGTGTCACCAATGGCATGATCACTCGGTCTGGCGATTTTGTTCACGAAACTGTCCTGGGGGGTCATCATCTGGACTTGGAGAGCCGGCAGACTCCCTGCCGTATGGAAGGTGGCCGACATCATACCAAT
The DNA here is from genome assembly GCF_038502225.1 of Cherax quadricarinatus. Taxonomy (NCBI): domain Eukaryota; kingdom Metazoa; phylum Arthropoda; class Malacostraca; order Decapoda; family Parastacidae; genus Cherax; species Cherax quadricarinatus. The sequence goes on from NC_091305.1 coordinate 37,862,042, forward strand.
TCCTAAGCCCGGGATCCTGGCAGTGTGAGGCCCATCTCCCTCACCAGTTGCATCTCGAAGGTGTCTGCGAGGATGGTATTGGAACGCCTGAGGTGGAAGCTTGGCCCTCCTCATAAACACCTCTATGGATTCACCAAAGGAGTGGGCACATTCAAAAGCCTTACCACCCTACTGGCCAACATTGGTTCTGACGCCCAAGCCCACATTGCTGTCTTCCTCGACATCAAGAAAGCTTTTGAGCTAGGCAGTGCACCTGCCATCCTTGCACTCTTGGCCCACAGGGGGGTTAAGGACAGGCTGCTTGCGTGGCTTCGATCCTATCTCTAGGACAGGCGGGACCAGGTACGTTTCCTGGGGCATGCCTCTTCTCTTAAGACAACTTTGAAACGGCACTCTGCAGGGCGGGGTGCTAAGTCCCGCCCTGTTCAATGTACTGACGCACCAGGTCGTGCACCTGCCTTTCTCCAGAGGCACCTTCCTGCTCAGCTACGCCGATGACCTGGCACTTGTCATATTCAGGAAGTGCCGGCTGTTCCAGCGTGCCCAGGAGGACCTCGATCTGCTAGCTTCTACTTGCCGTCACCTGGGGCTCAAGATATGTGCAGCGAAATCCAAAGCCATGATCCTTCGCACCAGGGAATCCAACCAGAGGCTGCAGATCCTGGACATCAACCTGGAATGGGTTCACAGCTATAGGTACCTTGGCATCTACATCGAAAGGCGCCTCACCTTCCAGAAGCATGTATGCCACATCAAAGAGAGGGCTCTGCAGAGGGTCAGGGCAATGAATACCATGGCCAACCTTATGGTCGGGGCCAGCCTCGAGGTCATTTGGTTGTTCTACATACAGGTAGTACGCTCGCTCATCGACTACGGAGCATTTGCTTTGGTTCATTCCAGGCCAACGAACATCAAGTGTCTCTGTGTGGTCCAGAACACAGCTGTAAGGGCCATACTGGGGGTGCATAGGTGGGCTAATGTGGTGGCTCTGAACTTCGAGGTGCAGCTGCAGCCTCTTGAGGACAGGATCCAACTTGTAGCTGCCAAGAGGATAGCGAAGTACCTGACTCCCAGGGGCTGACAAACTGACGAGGGATATAAGGGTCCGTCAGGGACATGTCATACCAATGCACCCCGGCCGCCTATGAATGTGGTCAGTTGCAGATGCCACAAGGAAGCTCCTGTCCATGACATTACTCCAGACAGGAGGCTGCGACAGACCAGCAGCGAACTACATGGTGCTGCTCCCTTGGGCCCCAGAGCTATTAGCGGTGCACTGGACAGCCCTACCAGGCATCAAGAGGCATTGCCCCCAGCACATTCTGCAACGACTTGCTTTGGCTAGCATTGCGGGTGCGGAAAGCCCTGGGTGTGTGCCGCATTACACCAATGGCTCGAGAGACAGGCAGGCCGCACAGCTGCTGGGATGTTCCACAGCAATCTGACAGCAGGTTGGCGCCTCCCAGACCATTGCACCATCCTCCAGGCTGAACCCTATGCCATCCAACAAGCTCTACAACGTGCAATTGCAGACCATCAGCATCCTCCGTCATTCATGTTGATTCCAAGTCAGCGATCCAGGTAGTTATGCACATAGAGCCAAGGGACAACATACACTTAATCGCATCCATCTGGGGCGACCTGCAGACGCTCATGGCCCAGAGAAGCAGAGCCACCATCAACTGGATCCCAAGCCATGTGGGTATCCTCGGCAATGATGCAGCAGATGAGGCTGCGAAGACAGCAATGCTAGAGGCACAGCCACGTGCTACAATCTCCATCAGCCGCAGGCATCTTATGCTAAGGGCAGCCAGTGCGGCCAGGCGACCACTCCCTGACCTTGGGGATTCACGGAGCCCCCGCTTGTATGACAGGGCGACTCACAGGGCACCCCCTCCAAGTATTGGGAAGCAGACCAGGGAATTGCGGGTGAATATCCCCCGCCTACGCTTAGGGTACATTAACACTGCACGGATCGTTGATCGGGCAAGAGAGGAGCTCAGTGCCCACTGTGACCGGATGGTTTCGACACCCCTGGTGCACTACCTGTTGGACTGCCCAGCTACGATGCCCCTTCGCCACACACACTTCTCTATGACTCAAGTAGGACTGGCCTGGGAGGATGAGGCAGCACATCTAGTGTACCTAACCGTCAGAGACTTGGAGACCCTGCTCCCAGTCATTGCAAGTCACCCAGTCACCCGCTTGCCCCCCTTCCCGCTGAAGTCGCTGTAAAGGCCTGCTGAGGACCTCCATTGCACCCCACACCAACCACCATTAGAGTAAACTGACTTTTGGGATATCAGTTGTCCAAAGAACCGGAGAGGAACCCCTCTTTCCACCGAAGGACTGCCGTGCATGTAAGAGAAACGAAGATGAACGACACTGCCCTACCCGGAGAGCCAATAACGGGTCACCAAATTGGAAGAGACCCAGGCCGGGATGCATACCGGCAAATCACCTAGAATAGAATATTCTCTTGTTATTAAATGGGAAACAATTTGTTTAATAAAACTGGCAAATTGAAATATACAAAGCTCAAAGTGAGTGATAAGCCGTTCTTTATTAAAGTTCATCAGTAGTAAAAGTTTGAAGTAGATCAGAAAATGAAATTCCAGTAATTGATCTGATTCGCAACGATTCCAATTTATCTTTAACTATTTCAGTAAATTTTCAAATTTGCTCTACTCAGACTAACCTTATGGGCTATCATAATTCTTATGGAATGCACCGTCAGAAACATTTTGAAGTCAATCAGAAGAAGTATTCTTTAGTTAATGAAAAAATGAATATCACAATACATCTAATAAAATTTATAAATTGGGACTTGTGCCGCCCAATGGTGGCATGAACCATACATTCAGAGAACCACACTAGTGGTGAAAATTTGAAGTCGATCAGGTGGGTGTGTATCTAGTTATGGCACAGTTTCCAAAGATTCCAACTTTCTTACTACCGTAACAAATATTGAAGCCAATCAGGGGAGGTAAACCGAAAATTATTTAACGTTGCTTAACTGGAATAAAAATTTCACACTATTTTACAGAGAAAATGGTCTTATCTGCACCTACACATCTGAATTTCATTCTCCGCCATCATCGAATTTTTTGGCACCTTTTTTGAAATCAAACGATAATGTTGCTGAGAATGTTCCGAGAAATAGGAAAGTCTTCTTCATTAAACTTAAGAATTCCATAAGATCACAGAATTGTTTTTGCAGTATTTTTTCTCAGTTACATTCTATTTAAAATTCTCTACAATACTTAAATAAAAAAAAGTGTTGATTTTGATGTTTGAAAATTTATGTTTCATAAAATTGGCAAAAATAAAAATTGACAAACTAGAATCCATACAACTCCAAATTAATACAAAAATAGTTTCTATTAAGATTCTCAAGTACTTAAGTTTGAAGACGATCAGAAGAGGCATTCATCAGTTATGGCATTTGAAACAATAAAAGTGGCTCAGAGTGAAAAAATATATTTTAATAAAGTATAACAACGGTGAAAGTTTGAAACCAATCAGAAAATGCATTCTCTAGTAATTCATTTGATTCCAACGATTCTAAGTTTCTCAATTATTTTAATAAATTAGAAAATTTTCACTTATTAGGATTAAATTTATGGGTAATTATCTTTCTTATACAATGTATCATCAATAATATTTTGAAACTAATCGTAAGACACACTGTTTTACACATAAAATGGTCAATCTGCCACAACATACTGAATTTCACATCGTAGAATTTTGGAACACCTTTTACTTTGAACATACAGCTGTTACTGAGAGTTATAGAAGTTATAGGAGCCATTCAAGAATGCCGTGAATGGGTTCAACAACTCTGGTCATAGGGCAAGTGAACATACCTATTGTTCCAAGAATTTGGTCTTCGTTACCATACACAAGTTTCGAAGATTGTCGAATGTTGAGGCATTCTCGAGTCACGAGCGAAATAAAATCGTAAAATTGGAGGAAGAGAAGAGAAGAGAAGAAGAAAAAAAGAGTAACTTCTTAAAACTGTACATTCATGTTGTCTTAAAAAATCAGGCAATCTCTTAAAGGTACCTCAAGGTGGTATCAAATTATGTACTGAATGAGGTTTGGTAATGGGTATTGCTTACTTTAAGAAAAGGAGGATAAATAAAAATGCAAGATATGATATAGGGTAGATTTCTGAATCTGTACGTTCGTTTTTTGATGAGCTACAAATATGTCAAATCATAATGACTATGTTAATACGCTTGATTGATCAGCATTTGTTCCATAGTTTATCACTTCAGGCGCACCATAGTAGTTTTCTTTAAGAATAATGTTTTCGGTATTGTGTTTCAGAGTTTTTAAGGTGCGTAGGTAGATTTAATTAATTAAATAACTACTACTATCATCCAACTTGTTGGACCGACACTTGTGGCTCTCGCTAAGTCCACTGGCCCGATGTCATTATAATTACTAATTAACCAGACTAATGAACTTCGCTTCAGCTGTCGTTAATCTTTTACACTAATTCTCCCGCCTCCAATTATACTCAACCACTCTTCCATTACCACACTATAATAACAGTAATACAACAACAAAAATTAGGGAAAATTGGGGAACAAGTTCTGAGAGGGTAAAAAATAGAGTAAAAGGGACTTTTTATCTTTAAAGTTGCACTAATACAGGATATTATCATTTCATTTCTAATGAATTGTTCAAATATTTCACTGTAAAATAACTCGCAGTCTTGTAAAATGACGAGAGGACAATATTAATGGTGGAAGGGGTAATGCCAAGAAGGTTAGTCAGGTTTGGTCTACCTGGAATCTACCCAGAGAGTGTTGTGAGGGTTAATGCCTCCGTGGCCCGGATCCGGACCAGTCCTACGATTAACAGTAATTATGTAGACCACTTTAGACGATCCCGTAAACTCCAAGATGATCACTCCATTAAACTCTTTTTACAGGTTGGTTGCTGGGTTATTAGGTAGCTTCACCCTCCTCTCTCTCTCCGAACACACACACACACACATCATGGAGCAGGGAGAGAGAGGACACAGTAGCAACCAGTGAAGAGGCGGGTCCAGGAGCTAAGACTCGACCCCTGCAACCACAAATAGGTGAGTACAAATAGGTGAGTACACACACATATATATATATATATAGGTAGTAGGTTGGTAGACAGCAACCACCCAGGGAAGTACTACCGTCCTGCCAGATGACTGTGAAACAAAAACCTGTAACTGTTTTGCATGATGGTAGGATTGCTGGTTTCTTTTTCTGTCTCATAAACACGCTAAGATAACAGGGATATCTTGCTACTCCTACTTACACTTTGGTCACACTTCACAGACACGCACATGCATATATATATATACATACATCTAGGTTTTTCTCCTTTTTCTAAATAGCTCTTGTTCTTTTTTATTTCTTCTATTGTCCATGGGGAAGTGGAAAAGAATCTTTCCTCCGTAAGCCATGCGTGTCGTATGAGGCGACTAAAATGCCGGGAGCAATGGGCTAGTAACCCCTTCTCCTGTATACAATTACTAAAAAAGAGAAGAAGAAAAACTTTATAAAACTGGGTTGCTTAAATGTGCGTGGATGTAGTGCGGATGACAAGAAACAGATGATTGCTGATGTTATGAATGAAAAGAAGTTGGATGTCCTGGCCCTAAGCGAAACAAAGCTGAAGGGGGTAGGAGAGTTTCAGTGGGGGGAAATAAATGGGATTAAATCTGGAGTATCTGAGAGAGTTAGAGCAAAGGAAGGGGTAGCAGTAATGTTAAATGATCAGTTATGGAAGGAGAAAAGAGAATATGAATGTGTAAATTCAAGAATTATGTGGATTAAAGTAAAGGTTGGATGCGAGAAGTGGGTCATAATAAGCGTGTATGCACCTGGAGAAGAGAGGAATGCAGAGGAGAGAGAGAGATTTTGGGAGATGTTAAGTGAATGTATAGGAGCCTTTGAACCAAGTGAGAGAGTAATTGTGGTAGGGGACTTGAATGCTAAAGTAGGAGAAACTTTTAGAGAGGGTGTGGTAGGTAAGTTTGGGGTGCCAGGTGTAAATGATAATGGGAGCCCTTTGATTGAACTTTGTATAGAAAGGGGTTTAGTTATAGGTAATACATATTTTAAGAAAAAGAGGATAAATAAGTATACACGATATGATGTAGGGCGAAATGACAGTAGTTTGTTGGATTATGTATTGGTAGATAAAAGACTGTTGAGTAGACTTCAGGATGTACATGTTTATAGAGGGGCCACAGATATATCAGATCACTTTCTAGTTGTAGCTACACTGAGAGTAAAAGGTAGATGGGATACAAGGAGAATAGAAGCATCAGGGAAGAGAGAGGTGAAGGTTTATAAACTAAAAGAGGAGGCAGTTAGGGTAAGATATAAACAGCTATTGGAGGATAGATGGGCTAATGAGAGCATAGGCAATGGGGTCGAAGAGGTATGGGGTAGGTTTAAAAATGTAGTGTTAGAGTGTTCAGCAGAAGTTTGTGGTTACAGGAAAGTGGGTGCAGGAGGGAAGAGGAGCGATTGGTGGAATGATGATGTAAAGAGAGTAGTAAGGGAGAAAAAGTTAGCATATGAGAAGTTTTTACAAAGTAGAAGTGATGCAAGAAGGGAAGAGTATATGGAGAAAAAGAGAGAAGTTAAGAGAGTGGTGAAGCAATGTAAAAAGAGAGCAAATGAGAGAGTGGGTGAGATGTTATCAACAAATTTTGTTGAAAATAAGAAAAAGTTTTGGAGTGAGATTAACAAGTTAAGAAAGCCTAGAGAACAAATGGATTTGTCAGTTAAAAATAGGAGAGGAGAGTTATTAAATGGAGAGTTAGAGGTATTGGGAAGATGGAAGGAATATTTTGAGGAATTGTTAAATGTTGATGAAGATAGGGAAGCTGTGATTTCGTGTATAGGGCAAGGAGGAATAACATCTTGTAGGAGTGAGGAAGAGCCAGTTGTGAGTGTGGGGGAAGTTCGTGAGGCAGTAGGTAAAATGAAAGGGGGTAAGGCAGCCGGGATTGATGGGATAAAGATAGAAATGTTAAAAGCAGGTGGGGATATAGTTTTGGAGTGGTTGGTGCAATTATTTAATAAATGTATGGAAGAGGGTAAGGTACCTAGGGATTGGCAGAGAGCATGCATAGTTCCTTTGTATAAAGGCAAAGGGGATAAAAGAGAATGCAAAAATTATAGGGGGATAAGTCTGTTGAGTGTACCTGGTAAAGTGTATGGTAGAGTTATAATTGAAAGAATTAAGAGTAAGACGGAGAATAGGATAGCAGATGAACAAGGAGGCTTTAGGAAAGGTAGGGGGTGTGTGGACCAGGTGTTTACAGTGAAACATATAAGTGAACAGTATTTAGATAAGGCTAAAGAGGTCTTTGTGGCATTTATGGATTTGGAAAAGGCGTATGACAGGGTGGATAGGGGGGCAATGTGGCAGATGTTGCAAGTGTATGGTGTAGGAGGTAGGTTACTGAAAGCAGTGAAGAGTTTTTACGAGGATAGTGAGGCTCAAGTTAGAGTATGTAGGAAAGAGGGAAATTTTTTCCCAGTAAAAGTAGGCCTTAGACAAGGATGTGTGATGTCACCGTAGTTGTTTAATATATTTATAGATGGGGTTGTAAGAGAAGTAAATGCGAGGGTCTTGTCAAGAGGCGTGGAGTTAAAAGATAAAGAATCACACACAAAGTGGGAGTTGTCACAGCTGCTCTTTGCTGATGACACTGTGCTCTTGGGAGATTCTGAAGAGAAGTTGCAGAGATTGGTGGATGAATTTGGTAGGGTGTGCAAAAGAAGAAAATTAAAGGTGAATACAGGAAAGAGTAAGGTTATGAGGATAACAAAAAGATTAGGTGATGAAAGATTGAATATCAGATTGGAGGGAGAGAGTATGGAGGAGGTGAACGTATTCAGATATTTGGGAGTGGACGTGTCAGCGGATGGGTCTATGAAAGATGAGGTGAATCATAGAATTGATGAGGGAAAAAGAGTGAGTGGTGCACTTAGGAGTCTGTGGAGACAAAGAACTTTGTCCTTGGAGGCAAAGAGGGGAATGTATGAGAGTATAGTTTTACCAACGCTCTTATATGGGTGTGAAGCGTGGGTGATGAATGTTGCAGCGAGGAGAAGGCTGGAGGCAGTGGAGATGTCATGTCTGAGGGCAATGTGTGGTGTGAATATAATGCAGAGAATTCGTAGTTTGGAAGTTAGGAGGAGGTGCGGGATTACCAAAACTGTTGTCCAGAGGGCTGAGGAAGGGTTGTTGAGGTTGTTCGGACATGTAGAGAGAATGGAGCGAAACAGAATGACTTCAAGAGTGTATCAGTCTGTAGTGGAAGGAAGGCGGGGTAGGGGTCGGCCTAGGAAGGGTTGGAGGGAGGGGGTAAAGGAGGTTTTGTGTGCGAGGGGCTTGGACTTCCAGCAGGCATGCGTGAGCGTGTTTGATAGGAGTGAATGGAGACAAATGGTTTTTAATACTTGACGTGCTGTTGGAGTGTGAGGAAAATAACATTTATGAAGGGATTCAGGGAAACCGGCAGGCCGGACTTGAGTCCTGGAGATGGGAAGTACAGTGCCTGCACTCTGAAGGAGGGGTGTTAATGTTGCAGTTTAAAAACTGTAGTGTAAAGCACCCTTCTGGCAAGACAGTGATGGAGTGAATGATGGTGAAAGTTTTTCTTTTTCGGGCCACCCTGCCTTGGTGGGAATCGGCCAGTGTGATAATAAAAATAAAAATAATATATATATATATATATATATATATATATATATATATATATATATATATATATATATATATATATATATATATATATATATATATATGTATGTATGTGTGTGTGTGTGTACTCACCTATTTGTACTCACCTACTTGTGGTTGCAGGGGTCGAGTCATAGCTCCTGGCCCCGCCTCTTCACTGATTGCTACTAGGTCCTCTCTCTCCCTGCTCCATGAGCTTTATCATACCTCGCCTTAAAACTATGTATGGTTCCCGCCTCCACTACTTCACTTTCTAAACTATTCCACGACTTGACTACTCTATGACTGAAGAAATACTTCCTAACATCCCTTTGATTCATCTGAGTCTTCAACTTCCTATTGTGACCTCTTGTGTATGTGTCCCATCTCTGGAACATCCTGTCTTTGTCCACCGTGTCTATTCTGCGCAGTATTTTATATGTCGTTATCATGTCTCCCCTGACCCTCCTGGCCTCCAGTGTCGTCAGGCCGATTTCCCTCAACCTTTCTTCGTTCGACAATCCCCGTAGCTCTGGGACTAGTCTTGTTGCAAACCTTTGCACTTTCTCTAATTTCTTGACGTGCTTGAATAGGTGTGGATTCCAAACTGGTGCTGCATACTCCAGTATGGGCCTGACGTAAATGGTATACATTGTCTTGAACGACTCCTTATTGAGGTATCGGAACGCTATCCGTAGGTTTGCCAGGCGCCCCTATGCTGCAGCAGTTATCTGATTTATGTGCGCCTCAGGAGATATGCTCGGTGTTATACTCACCCCCAGATCTTTTTCCTTGAGTGAGGTTTGCAGTCTTTGGCCATCTAAACTATATTGTGTCTGCGGTCTTCTTTGCCCTTCCCCAATCTTCATGACTTTGCATTTGGCAGGGTTAAACTCAAGGAGCCAGTTTCTGGACCAGGCTTGTAGCCTGTCCAGGTCTCTTTGTAGTCTTGCCTGTAGTCCTGTGTGTGTGTGTGTGTGTGTGTGTGTGTGTGTGTGTGTGTGTGTGTGTGTGTGTGTGTGTGTGTGTGTGTGTGTGTGTGTGTGTGTATGTGTGTGTGTATGTGTGTGTGTGTGTGTGTGTGTGTGTGTGTGTGTGTGTGT
>NC_091305.1:37874380-37896880 GCF_038502225.1 Cherax quadricarinatus
GCGAAAATTTGTGTATGCAATAATTTTGAAAAAATCATTTTGAACCTAACGATAAAAATATGTTTCATTGTGTGTGTTTATCACATCTGTCAGATACTGCAGCATCATGGGATCTTGGTACAAAGAATTCTTCAAAACTTGTCCAATCTTTGCATGAAGACCTACTTAGACTAGTGGATGGTACCACTGTGACCTCGCCTCCTCCTGCTTCGCCTCACCTGACTACAGTATATAAGCCACGTCTACGGCCCTATGCTGTACATTCTACAAGATTGATGGCCTGAACACATCGACTTCAGGCTGAGGGACTGATTACCTCAAACTCCTCTCCTTACACCTTTCTGCTTTGTATTGAACTGATGAAGCCACTGTGTGGCGAAACGTTTCCTCAATAAAGGTTCCCATATGTTGCATATGTGTCTCAGTCTTCAACGTGTCGGCTTTTTAAACTATTTATCACAACTACCCTATTACCAAAACAATACTTTCCTATATCCTCCCGAAATCTAAACTTGTCTAATTTGAATCCATTATTGCGGGTTCTCTCTTGGACCAATACCTTGGGTGAAACTCTGGCACCTCAAAACAGACTACACTTCCTGATATTGATGTACTTTGGAGATAAGTAGGACTTTAGGAACACTAGGTCACCATAATGTCCCTCCTTCGTGCCCACTTTCTCAGCTTCCCACCCTCACACATCTGCACCTTAAATCTGGATCATATGGTTCCAGAATAATTACAAGAAAAATCAGAAGTCAGTAACAATGACTAATTAGGTTGTGGACTGTATGACAAATATTATTAGGTGACTTGACAACTCAAAATTAATTTGCTGGTCTTCGGTTTACATTGATTATAAGTGTACAAAAAAATGAAAGGCACTTACCCAACTGTTCCATGGGTTATCCATCCTAACGCCTCCCTTTAGGTAAGCAACTAATATTGGCCCATAAATAGCTACCTACCTGTAGTGCAAAGTAATAAACTTGGAGGCGTACATTATATTAGATGACACATGTGGTATGCACTTTCTCAATACAAACGGCACCACGTCTATTACACATTAGTTCTTCATTTCATTAGAATATTCAGCCGTTAATTTCCATTTTCTTGAGAGAGAGCTAACACTCCATCTCTCAGTAAGGCCACCAGGGCTGCACTGCCCAACAATGTACACCCTCCCCCCCATTTTGGAAGTACCCACCGGCTCCCTTACTGGTATATTGGTTGTTCTGTGACTTGACAACTCACAGCAAAACTACACATTTACATTAAATTATATAAACATTATTATAGCCTTCAAATCTTACATACTAATTTTAGAAAAATTATAAAAAAAAAATCCAGAGTTAGGTTAGGTTTCAAAGTTAATTTTTGTCCAAAAATATAATCTTTATATATCATTTGTAATAAAAAAATTAGCTATCATTGTACAAAAGAAGTTTTTGTTAAAGTTTAAATTTTAAGGAGTTTGGCTTATTTGGAATGTTCGGCTTATTATGCATGTGGAGAAATTTTCATGTGACCTAGCCAGAATCACTGTTGGTCTAGGAAACAGGAAAAAGACAGTAGAAGCTGTGGTAGTAGATGATTTGCCTAAGTCTGTGCAGATCCAGGGATTAAAAGAAACAGTTGCAGCACTGAAAGCAGCTAAGGTCAAGTTAGCCTGTCCTGACATACAGACGGACACTATTAGTCCAATTGATTTAATCATTGGAAGTGATTATTATCACTGTTTTGTGCAAAATATAGTAAGTAAACATGATGTTCTCGATTCTTGTGGCCTGAAAATCCACATGATCCTCAAAGTCCTGTGAAAACTTATCGTTTCAAATCAGTATTATTTGGTGCAACATCTTAACCATTCTTACTAGAAGCTACTCTAAATACACATTTGAAGAAATCTGAAAGTCTCTTCAAAGAAATCTTAAAGAAAAGTTTCTATGTGGACAATCTTCAAGGTACTGTGAATAAAGAGGAGGATTTGAAATCCTTATACAGAGAAGCTAACAAGGAGATGAAAGAAGCAAATATGCCTCTAAGGATGTGGAATACAAATTCAAAGCAATTAAGGGAACTTATCAAAGAAGATTTCCCTGAAGCTGAAATTCCTGATTGCAACAATATGCTGGGACTAAATTGGAAAACACAGGAAGATACTTTGAATCTCAAAAAGATAAATAATAAATCATGCAGTACACTCACTAAACGTAGTTTACTGTCAGAGGTATCACAATGTTTTGATCCTCTAGGACTCGTCTCACCAATTACCATAAAAGGTAAAATACTTATGCAAGATGCATGGAAGCTCAAAATTGGATGGGATGAGAACTTGCCTCTAGAAATGAGTCAAGCATGGGATGAAATATCCAGGGAGTTTAAGCAACTTCATCAAATTAAATTTCCCAGACAAATAGGTCAAGAGGGAAACAATTATACATTACATGTGTTCTGTGATGCGTCAACCAGTGGTTATGGCGCTGTAGCTTACATGAGTAATGCTGAAGGAAGTACACTAATTACTTCAAAGGCCAGGGTAGCACCCTTGAAGGTCAGAACAGTACCACAATTGGAACTGACAGCACTCTATGTAGGTACAAAATTAGCTGTCTATCTCAACAAAGTACTTGATCATCTCACTATTCAAAAAACCGTGATCTGGAGTGAAAATGAAGCAGTTCTCCAATGGTTAAGAAATAATAAGAGTAAGTTGGTCTATGTACAGAACAGAGTAGCAGAAATAAAAGAGATGCAGAGAGATTATCTCTTTCTCCACGTGTCTACCCAAGAGAATCCAGCTGACATGTTGTCACGTGGTGTCCTACTCAAGAAATTTGTGGATAATAAATTATAGCTCCACGGACCGAACTGGCTCTCTAATGAAAATAACTGGCCTCAGCAAAAAGCTCACATTATGCCAGAAGAAATAGTCTACTTGAACACAGCAGAAATAAGTTGTGTAAATACTGCAGACACGACAGAAATAGTCATTGATGGATCTAAATACTCATCTTCGGGTAAACTCTTAAGAGTTACAGCTCTTGTCTTTGAATTCATTAAAGGAATAAAACCTAATTATGAATGTCTTGAACCCATTAAATACTGGGTGAAACTAATACAGAAAGATGTTTTCTCTACAGAATATAAATTTCTAGAAACAAAATAAATCCCCAAAGAAACCTGTTATGATTAATTCTTTAGGACTTTATCTCGACTCAGAAAAGATTATAAGATGTCGAGGAAGAATTCATAATTCTTCACTACCTAAAGAAGCCATACATCCAATATTGATCCCCAAGAATCATTGGCTAACAAAACTGATTGTTCAAAACGCCCACAGTAACGTGTTACATGGTGGGGTAGCTGACACACTTTGTCATATACGACAGTCCTACTGGATACCCCAAGGTCGACAAAGTGTGAAAAAACAAATAAGGGACTGTATTACTTGTCGTCACTACGATATGCGAGTATGTCAGTATCCAGGTCCACCTCCACATCCCTCTGAAAGAGTTTGTCATATGAATCCATTTGAGGTGACAGGTGTAGATTACACTGGACCAATAATTTTAACCAAAACAGTTGACAAAGTTCCTATCAAGGTGTACATCTGTTTGTTCACTTGTGCTACAACTAGAGCAGTATATCTAGAAGTAGCCACTGACATGTCTGCTGAAACTTTTATTAAATTATTCAGAAGGTTTGCAGCCAGAAGGGCATGTCCCAGACTGATGATTTCAGATAATGCAACGAACTTTGTTGCTGGTGCTGCTTATATAAGCAAGATCTTTGATCAACCAGAAGTACAACAGATGCTGAATCAACGCAGGTGTCGTTGGAGATACATTCCTCCTAAATCTCCATGGCACGGCGGATTTTATGAAACAATGATCAGCATTGTAAAACGTTGTTTAAGGAAGGCTCTTCATCGGATTCCGTACAGTTGTGACTGAAATAGAAAATAGAGTCAACAACAGACCTCTAACTTATGTTACCGATGATCTGGACAATTTAGAAGTGTTAAGTCCATCTCATTTATTCCATGGCAGAAGGCTCGAACCTGTTCCTCCCATGAATGATAAAGAAATCATAGAGGATCCTACTTATTTCGAACCTGACCAACTCAGACGTAAATTCAAACACCTTAATAAAGCGATTGAACGTTGGGAGAAAATTTGGCGAGAAGACTATCTCACCTCATTGAGAGAACACTTCTATGGAGCTGGTGTTCCTGAAAATCATAAGTCCTTAAGACCTGGTGACATAGTGATTATTGACAATGATTGTCCGAGGTCCCAATGGCCACTTGGAAAAATTGTGACCATATATCCTGATGCAAATGGAATCATCAGGACAGTTGATGTTTTGAGCAAAGGTGTAGTGAATAAGCGGACAATAAATAAACTAGTACTGTTAGAATTACACAGTGTTGAAAACAAAATTAGTGATTCTCCAGAAACCACACAGACTAAAGCTGTTCAGAAAAGACAAGCAGCAGTGGTGGCGAGTGAGAAAATTAAATTAATGTTAAGTGATGAATATTTCACCTGCCGCGAACCTCCGCCGCCCCCCAGTGTGGAGAAATTTTCTCCAGGAGGGTGGTATCAGCCCCCTTCAGTCCCTTTCAGCCCTTTTCAGCCCTGAGGGGCCCAGCCCTCTCAGAAGGGGCAAATATCTTGTTTACTGCTACAGCGAGTAATTGACCCCAGATGCAGTACCAGTATGTGACGTGGCTCGACGCTCCGTGCGGTCCTGTGTTGCAAAGTGTAGCTTAATAAAAGACAGTTCATCTCTTACCTTAGCATGACAAGTAAGGAAAACCCTGCTCCCACTTGATTACCATGGTAAAGATAGTGTACATTGTTGTCTATGCTTAAGACAGCAAGAAGCAAACATTCTGCTTTGCTTCATCGAGGAAGTGGCAAGGAAGCAAAAAGTACTAGGTCAGCTTTTCCTTTGTGCTGGGGGCAGTGACGGCATGGGGTGCTGTGGTGTCTTCAGATTACTTTTGACTCTACTGAGAGTGACACTGATGCCAGGATAACCAACAAAGAACGATCTGTGCGTTAGTGTGAACAAAGTGTCTCATAAAACAATAAACACTTAAGAGAAGTGTGATCAGCTTTTTTGGTGGTAAGATTGTGAACAATAAAGACAAATCTTGTGGAACATAGTGTACCAGTGTGCGTATTCCTAGACTATGGAAGACGTGGACATCCAAGGGCACTTCAGCTTTTATCAAGTCACCGATACCTGTCGAAGGTGTGAAGAACACCATAGCTCATGCTACAAGAGCAAGGTAGGTTACGAATTTCTTGTAGTACAGGGGACTGCACAGTTCTTGAGTCACAAGGAGTTTGTAATCAACCTATAGTCGACAGTTAGGTGCGGACTTTTGAGTCCACACAAGTAAGTTTGTCAGCCATCAGTGAATGAAATATGCTGACATAACACCCCCTAGGGGTAATTTATAATCTTGCAAATTATAACTCATTACAGCCCGTTGAGAGATGATCATGACAACACTTCAAGACCTCGTCTGCTGGGGCGGCTTTGTAGATGATTTGCTGTCTTTTATCAGCTAAGTGTTCCCTATATTTAAATTTAAAATTAAGCTTAACTAGTAATCCCATTTCTCAACATTTTGGTCGCGATTGAACCGGATAAAGGCCACACTCTGGTCCAAATATGTTGTACTACAGTGTACAAATAACCTACGAGCCAAGGTCCTTCGAAAAAAGCTGTAAAACTAGTGTTTTACAATATAAATCAGTATATATGAGTCCCTCCAGACTCAATCACAGAGAATGGGCAGCCAAAAGAAAACAGGTACTCACCCAGCGTTCACCCAAAGGAAATGGGAGCTGGGTGACTCACCCAACAAGAAAACGGGGGATGGCACCCGGCATCCACTGCTCCTAGCTCGAAGAAGTGCTGACTAAGACAACAACAACCCAAGTGATGTTCGGTTTGTCTGAGTGTATATACACACAGTGTTTATAATGTTTATAGACAGAGATTAAGAGACAAGATTGTGTTAAAGTTTGTTTCTTATAGATATACCTGTTATATTAAAGGAACTTATATATAAAGTGTAAGCTTTCAAATACATATTAACAGTGACATTTATATATGTGTAAGTAATATTCACGTGTGATTTACAGTTATACTGTGACATTTATAGTGTATAGTGAATGAAGTGTATAACATCGTTATTTACGATTAATCATCGTGGTCAGGCTGACAGCAAATTCAAGCCATAAACACCAACCATATGTACTGTGTACCCTTCATGGTCATTGACCCTGAGGTTAAGCTTAGTAGGTCAGTATTGTCTGACTCGATTATTGCTGACTTAAGCACAACAAAAGCTCAGCTGTTTATAGCAGTACAGTGTTTTTAAACACTCTAAGTGTGGTGCTAGAATTTTCAGTATACCATTAAAATGGCTTGTTTGAAAACTCAGTTTCAGTCTTTACAGACTAAGATTACACAATTAGAAAATCTAATTTCAGTCTGTATAGGATTAACTCAAGATACAAACATAGATTTTGATGATCTTGAGGTCAAATTTAAATTACTTACACAACGTCTGAAAATAATTAATTCAGACTATACACATTATGAAAATAAATTTCTTGAATCAGATCCATCTGAGGATGAAATTAAAAATGTTTTGGATACTTTTAGTAATCAACAATTAAGGTGGACAGGAGTACAGGCTATCTGCCGCAAAACTCTGTCACAGAGACCTACTGTAACTAGTGGTCAAACACCTGTTACACCTGTAACAACAACAAGTGTCCCATTACCAAGCTTACCTACATTGTCATTACCTATTTTCCAAGGTCATAATTATGAAGAATTCATTAGTGGTTTTCAATCCATAGTAAATTCACGAACTGACATAGATGAGATTGCTAAGTTCAATTATCTTAAATGTCTTGTGAAGGGAGAACCCTATGAACTGATTAAGTCATTTCCGGTGGTTAAAGGTAATTATCATCAAATAGCCTTACGTGTCTTAACAGACAATTACTTTGATGCTGACAAAGCCAGAGTTAGACATGCAGTCTTCATATCAAGTTTGAAGCCACCCAAACATTGTTTTTCAGACTTACAGGCATTTAGAATCACATTAGACAATAGTCTCAGATCTCTAGGTGCTAAATATGACCTAAGACAATGTGATTGGTTTATCAGTGGTATTGTACAAGATAAGTTGTCACCACAAACTATTGAACGATTAAATATTATGTTCAATAAACGCTATTTCACTTGTGAAGAAATTAGCAATGGTTTACAAACAATAGTTTCATGCATGCAAGCAACGAGACAAGATGAAGAATCCACAAATCCAGTGGATAACAAACCTTCAACTCAGTATAAAAAGAGTAAACCTACTCCCACTAAACCACATAGTGGGAAATCCCATATAGGCATTTATCAAGCTGTGAATACAACAGACAGTAAACAAACTGTCACACATAAACGTACTCCAAAATGTGTACTTCGTGATGGAACACATTGGGCACAGTATTGTAGTCAATACACATCAATGGAGGCACGTAAACAACGTGTTCATCAGCTGAAAAGGTGCATCAAGTGTTTAGGTGAACACAAGGGAGGAAAATGCTCACTGAAGAAGTGTTTTAAATGCAAGAGTATGCATCATACAGCATTATGCCCAAATACATTTGCTGAACAGCAGCAGACTTCCACAGAATCAGGAAGTCAACAAGCAACAGCATTAAATGTGAGAGATAAGTTTAAAGCAACTGCTCTCCCGATAGCTCGAGTTCAGTTATCTAATAAATTACACAAAACGAATGTGCTAACACTATTTGATCAAGGCTCACAAAGGTCCTTCATAAGAAGAACAGTGTTGCAGAAACTGAATAAACAACCCTATGCCAAAATACAGTTAGATATAGCTGGTTTTTTCCACAATTCTGGTAAACAGACATATGACCTAGCCAGAATCACTGTTGATCTAGGAAACAGGAAAAAGACAGTAGAAGCTGTGGTAGTAGATGATTTGCCTAAGTCTGTGCAGATCCAGGGATTAAAAGAAACAGTTGCAGCACTGAAAGCAGCTAAGGTCAAGTTAGCCTGTCCTGACATACAGACGGGCACTATTAGTACAATTGATTTAATCATTGGAAGTGATTATTATCACTGTTTTGTGCAAAATATAGTAAGTAAACATGATGTTCACTTGCTGAAAACAGCAGGAGGCCACATGATATGTGGTCCCATTCGCTCTCAAAGTGGGAAAGAAGTTGATTTTGATTCAGTGGAAAATGTACTAGTTACGAGAATAACCGCTGATCATGTACCACAGCAAAAATTATCATTACTGGAAGAAATGAATGAACCAGTTGATAAGTTGTGGGATTTAGATGCGATAGGTATTGATGTAAATAAACCAAGCCCACAAGAGTCTCAGACTTATAGCCAATATTTGGACACTGTCAGATATAAAGATGGACAGTATTGGGTTAGGTTACCATGGAAATTAAATCCACCACATCTGCCTAGCAATTATCGCATGGCTTTCGGACAGATGAAAGCACAAATACATGAGCTCAGGAAGAATCCAGAGCTACTGACTGTCTATGATAATATCATACAAGAACAGTTGGACAATAAACTCATTGAGGAAATAGTCGAAGATAAGTTGAAGACAGACGCTCATTATCTCCCGCACCATGGAGTCAGAAAAGATTCTGAAACCACTCCACTACGTGTTGTATATAATTGCAGCACACGTGCAAATAAAGATGTAGCAAGTCTTAATGATTGTCTGATGACCGGACCCTCACTAACTGAGAAGCTTGGCGACGTGCTTATGAAATTTCACACAAACCCATATGCCTACACGGCTGATATTTCCAAAGCTTTCTTAAGAGTAGGACTACAAGAAATAGATAGAGATTATACTCGATTCTTGTGGCCTGAAAATCCACATAATCCTCAAAGTCCAGTGAAAACTTATCGTTTCAAATCAATATTATTTGGTGCAACATCTTCTCCATTCTTACTAGAAGCTACTCTAAATACACATTTGAAGAAATCTGAAAGTCCCTTCAAAGAAATCTTAAAGAAAAGTTTCTATGTGGACAATCTTCAAGGTACTGTGAATAAAGAGGAGGATTTGAAATCCTTATACAGAGAAGCTAACAAGGAGATGAAAGAAGCAAATATGCCTCTAAGGATGTGGAATACAAATTCAAAGCAATTAAGGGAACTTATCAAAGAAGATTTCCCTGAAGCTGAAATTCCTGATTGCAACAATATGCTGGGACTAAATTGGAACACACAGGAAGATACTTTGAATCACAAAAAGACAAATGATAAATCATGCAGTACACTCACTAAACGTAGTTTACTGTCAGAGGTATCACAATGTTTTGATCCTCTAGGACTCGTCTCACCAATTACCATAAAAGGTAAAATACTTATGCAAGATGCATGGAAGCTCAAAATTGGATGGGATGAGAACTTGCCTCTAGAAATGAGTCAAGCATGGGATGAAATATCCAGGGAGTTTAAGCAACTTCATCAAATTAAATTTCCCAGACAAATAGGTCAAGAGGGAAACAATTATACATTACATGTGTTCTGTGATGCGTCAACCAGTGGTTATGGCGCAGTAGCTTACATGAGTAATGCTGAAGGAAGTACACTAATTACTTCAAAGGCCAGGGTAGCACCCTTGAAGGTCAGAACAGTACCACAATTGGAACTGACAGCACTCTATGTAGGTACAAAATTAGCTGTCTATCTCAACAAAGTACTTGATCATCTCACTATTCAAAAAACCGTGATCTGGAGTGAAAATGAAGCAGTTCTCCAGTGGTTAAGAAATAATAAGAGTAAGTTGGTCTATGTACAGAACAGAGTAGCAGAAATAAAAGATATGCAGAGAGATTATCTCTTTCTCCACGTCTCTACCCAAGAGAATCCAGCTGACATGTTGTCACGTGGTGTCCTACTCAAGAAATTTGTGGATAATAAATTATAGCTCCACGGACCGAACTGGCTCTCTAATGAAAATAACTGGCCTCAGCAAAAAGCTCACATTATGCCAGAAGAAATAGTCTACTTGAACACAGCAGAAATAAGTTGTGTAAATACTGCAGACACGACAGAAATAGTCATTGATGGATCTAAATACTCATCTTCGGGTAAACTCTTAAGAGTTACAGCTCTTGTCTTTGAATTCATTAAAGGAATAAAACCTAATTATGAATGTCTTGAACCCATTAAATACTGGGTGAAACTAATACAGAAAGATGTTTTCTCTACAGAATATAAATTTCTAGAAACAAAATAAATCCCCAAAGAAACCTGTTATGATTAATTCTTTAGGACTTTATCTCGACTCAGAAAAGATTATAAGATGTCGAGGAAGAATTCATAATTCTTCACTACCTAAAGAAGCCATACATCCAATATTGATCCCCAAGAATCATTGGCTAACAAAACTGATTGTTCAAAACGCCCACAGTAACGTGTTACATGGTGGAGTAGCTGACACACTTTGTCATATACGACAATCCTACTGGATATCCCAAGGTCGACAAAGTATGAAAAAACAAATAAGGGACTGTATTACTTGTCGTCACTACGATATGCGAGTATGTCAGTATCCAGGTCCACCTCAATATCCCTCTGAAAGAGTTTGTCATATGAATCCATTTGAGGTGACAGGTGTAGATTTCACTGGACCAATAATTTTAACCAAAACAGTTGACAAAGTTCCTATCAAGGTGTACATCTGTTTGTTCACTTGTGCTACAACTAGAGCAGTACATCTAGAAGTAGCCACTGACATGTCTGCTGAAACTTTTATCAAATTATTCAGAAGGTTTGCAGCCAGAAGGGCATGTCCCAGACTGATGATTTCAGATAATGCAACGAACTTTGTTGCTGGTGCTGCTTATATAAGCAAGATCTTTGATCAACCAGAAGTACAACAGATGCTGAATCAACGCAGGTGTCGTTGGAGATACATTCCTCCTAAATCTCCATGGCACGGCGGATTTTATGAAAGAATGATCGGCATTGTAAAACGTTGTTTAAGGAAGGCTCTTCATCGTCAGAGTATAGACTTAGAAGAATTCCGTACAGTTGTGACTGAAATAGAAAATAGAGTCAACAACAGACCTCTAACTTATGTTACCGATGATCTGGACAATTTAGAAGTGTTAAGTCCATCTCATTTATTCCATGGCAGAAGGCTCGAACCTGTTCCTCCCATGAATGATAAGGAAATTATTGAGGATCCTTCTTATTTTGAACCTGAGCAACTCAGACGTAAATTCAAACACCTTAATAAAGCGATTGAACGTTGGGAGAAAATTTGGCGAGAAGACTATCTCACCTCATTGAGAGAACACTTCTATGGAGCTGGTGTTCCTGAAAATCATAAGTCCTTAAGACCTGGTGACATAGTGATTATTGACAATGATGGTCCGAGGTCCCAATGGCCACTTGGAAAAATTGTGACCATATATCCTGATGCAAATGGAATCATCAGGACAGTTGATGTTTTGAGCAAAGGTGTAGTGAATAAGCGGACAATAAATAAACTAGTACTGTTAGAATTACACAGTGTTGAAAACAAAATTAGTGATTCTCCAGAAACCACACAGACTAAAGCTGTTCAGAAAAGACAAGCAGCAGTGGTGGCGAGTGAGAAAATTAAATTAATGTTAAGTGATGAATATTTCACCTGCAGCGAACCTTCGCCGCCCCCCAGTGTGGAGAAATTTTCTCCAGGAGGGCGGTATCGGCCCCCTTCAGCCCGTTTCAGCCCCTTTCAGCCCTGAGGGACCCAGCCCTCTCAGAATGGGCAAATATCTTGTTTACTGCTACAGCGAGTAATTGACCCCAGATGCAGTACCAGTATGTGACGTGGCTCGACGCTCCGTGCGGTCCTGTGTTGCAAAGTGTAGCTTAATAAAAGACAGTTCATCTCTTACCTTAGCATAACAATTAAGGAAAATCCTGCTCCCACTTGATTACCATGGTGAAGATAGTGTACATTGTTGTCTATGCTTAAGACAGCAAGAAACAAACATTCTGCTTTGCTTCATCGAGGAAGTGGCAAGGAAGCAAAAAGTACTAGGTCAGCTTTTCCTTTGTGCTGGGGGCAGTGACGGCATGGGGTGCTGTGGCGTCTTCAGATTACTTTTGACTCTACTGAGAGTGGCACTGACGCCAGGATAACCAACAAAGAACGATCTGTGCGTTAGTGTGAACAAAGTGTCTCATAAAACAATAAACACTTAAGAGAAGTGTGATCAGCTTCTTTAGTGATAAGATTGTGAACAATAAAGACAAATCTTGTGGAACATAGTGTACCAGTGTGCGTATTCCTAGACTATGGAAGACGTGGACATCCAAGATCACTTCAACTTTTATCAAGTCACCGATACCTGTCGAAGGTGTGACGAACACCTTAGCTCACGCTACAAGAGCAAGGTAGGTTACGAATTTCTTGTAGTACGGGGGACTGCGCAGTTCTTGAGTTGCAAGGAGTTTGTAATCAACCTATAGTCGGCAGTTACGTGTGGACTTTTGAGTCCACACAAGTAAGTTTGTCAGCCATCAGTTTACCTGGAGTTTACCTGGAGAGAATTCCGGGGGTCAACGCCCCCGCGGCCCGGTCTGTGACCAGGCCTCCTGGTGGATCAGAGCCTGATCAACCAGGCTGTTGCTGCTGGCTGCACGCAAACCAACATACGAGCCACAGCCCGGCTGATCAGGAACTGACTTTAGATGCTTGTCCAGTGCCAGCTTGAAGACTGCCAGGGGTCTGTTCGTAATCCCCCTTATGTGTGCTGGGAGGCAGTTGAACAGTCTCAGGCCCCTGACACTTATTGTATGGTCTCTTAACGTGCTAGTGACACCCCTGCTTTTCATTGGGGGGATGGTGCATCGTCTGCCAAGTCTTTTGCTTTCGTAGTGAGTGATTTTCGTGTGCAAGTTCGGTACTAGTCCCTCTAGGATTTTCCAGGTGTATATAATCATGTATCTCTCCCTCCTGCGTTCCAGGGAATACAGGTTTAGGAACCCCAAGCGCTCCCAATAATTGAGGTGTTTTATCTCCGTTATGCGCGCCGTGAAAGTTCTCTGTACATTTTCTAGGTCGGCAATTTCACCTGCCTTGAAAGGTGCTGTTAGTGTGCAGCAATATTCCAGCCTAGATAGAACAAGTGACCTGAAGAGTGTCATCATAACATGCCCTAGAGGGAATTTATAATCTTACAAATTATAACTCATTACAGCCCGTTGAGAGATGATCATGACAACAATTCAAGACCTCGTCTGGAGGGGCGGCTGTGTAGACGATTTGCTGTCTTTTATCAGCTAAGTGTTCCCTATATTTAAATTTAAAATTAAGCTTAAGTGGTAATCCCATTTCTCATCAATGCAGTACATATACATACATATATATGCAAACTATTGCAGACAGGCAATCTTAACAATAAAAGACAAGTCACACTGGATGGAAATCTTTAACTCAAGTACTTTCACATTTCTCAGTGCTTCATCAGGAGCTGTGCAATGTTGCAAAGGAAGCAACAGGAGAAATGAGGGGAAGCATTCTCAGAGTAAGGCAGCGTGACTCCAGTCAACACCACTCAGAACGTACGGAGCCACAGCAGAATGTCACCCACCCATAAGCCCCTCCACACCCTACCCCATATGTGGTGGGGTGGGTTAGGCCCCAAACTTTTCAGATAGCAGGAGGTAGAATAACAAGATTTTAATAGCCAGCCCTAAGCTTCTTGTAACCATTGAGAACAGGTCAGGGGACATAAGATATTACTTTACAATAGTGAATAATACACATACAGAATGCACCTATTGTGTGTAACTTTCTAATTAATAAAACAGAGGGAATGAATGCGCTCACGTGTCAACTGATAATATCCGATGTCCCAGAACTTTCTAGCATGTTCAGGAAATACTCTCAAACATGATTAATATGTCTGTATTATTTATGGATCTCTACTATTTTGATTTTTCTAACAAGACAATTCCTGAATTTGTTCTTTATTATTAACCCACTAACAGCGCCTAATTCTGTAAACGACTAAACAAGTTGCAATCAACTATGCGTACATTTGTACCGTTGTACCTAAACGTTTTAGAACTCCAGTAAGTCACTCTGCCTCTTTTTTTGGGCTATCCAAGGATATCGACACTTGTGTACCCATACCTGAATGAAGCCCCATTCCTACTTCCTTACTACTGATGTTATATCGATCATGTTGCAGTCAGTGATTGCATTCATTTGGTCTAGAGTACTTGTAACCTTACGATACCTTTATGCAGTAGTAGCTAGGCGGGTTATACTTTATGTCGAAGCTCATGACAGATATAACATGATGTTATATAGCGAAGTTCACGACGGACTTAACATAATGTTAAACAGAATGTAGACGTTCACGACGGACATAACATGATGTTCAGTGCACAAATTCTGATCTAACGTCACCGGAACATCACGGGACTCCCTGGCATTATGAGCAAGCAATCCTGCTATTATGGAACATTGTTGTTTAAGGCTGTGCACAATAGACGCCACTAAATAGCGATCGAGTTTGTATAGCCCATAATTTAATTTATATACGGCATTTCTATTTTGTTTCAGGAGAGAAGATTCAATTGTGTTTCTTTCCATGACAGAACTGTTGGGTACAATGATCTGGACAGCACCCCACTCCGGTGGGTGATTAGGAGAACTAACATGGTTCAAGATAGTATTCGACTCCTGGCCTGTCCTGATCGAGAACAGGTGCTGAGATAATCTGGTTTCCAGAAGTTTACCTGTCTGACCAAGATATGAGAGTGGGCAGAGAGTGCATGGGACCTTGTGCTAAGCTCTTCTCATACTTCCTGGTCACTCTTTGTGAATGCCCTGCCTTCCTTCTTTCAGCCTGATTACCTGGTCTTTGACTGTTGTTTTTCTCCTGATATGACTGAATAACAACTTTGGGTCATATTTGGGTTTTGATACTATGTCATTCTCGTACTGCCGCTGGGCCTCTCTCCTTATCCATGCAAATTCGTTTCTGGCTCTTCTGCTTAACTCCTTGATTTTTTTCAGTCCTTTGCTTTCTTTACTTTTTCCATTTTCTAGCTCACTTGGCTTTGGTCTCTTTACACCTCCAGGAAAACCATAGGCTCTTTCGTTTTTTAATTTTTTTTGTTACCACTTTGTAAGAATTTCTCTGCCAACTTGCACTTTGTGGTCACTTTTTCATCATTTCATTTACTGTGTTTCCCTCTAATCTTCTTTCCCACTGCATATCATGCAGGAGTTGAATTATACCTGTGTAATCCCCTGTTTTGAAGTTTGGCTTTGCCATCTTTCTCGTGTTGTTTCTTTCTCCACTGTTAATACTACAAGGTATTTGAAATTCAGGATCACATGATCACTAGCTCCAAGGGGCCTTTTGTGTGATATATCTCCTTTGACTGAACAGTTCAAGGTAAATACTAGGTACAGCCTTGCTGGTATATCGTCTCATTTATCTCTGGTTGTATCCCTAACATGCTGGCATAAAGTTTTCCAGTACTGTTTCAAGCATCTTAGCCTTCCACTTTTATGGTCCCCCATGTGGCTCTAGGTTTTCCCGGTCAATCTCCTTATGGTTGAAATACCCCAAGACAAATAACTTTGTTCTACCCATCTGGGCCCTTCTGCCCACCTTGGCAGGTGTATGGACCATTCCTCTATTGCTCTTATCATACTCTTGCTGTTCAGTGGTCGGTTGCATATCACTGTTATCACCTTTGGACCCAAACTCCAAAGGAGATGATAGTCTGCCTACCCACTGCCCATTCCTCTCATCTCATCAAAACTCCACTGGTTTTTTGATGAGCAGTGCAACTACTCCTTCCCCGCTGTTATCTCTGTCTTTCCTTAGGATCTGATATGCAGCTGGAAAGATCACATCTGTTATCATCCCCATGAGCTTTGTCTCTGTGATGGCTATGATGTTCGGGATGTCTCAATGATTCGTTCATGCCACTCCTCACTCTTATTTGTGATTCCATCTGCGTTGATGTACCATACCTTCAGCTTCGTTTCCAGTACTGTATTCTGGGAGGTGGGAGGGGTTGATGCAGACTGGGGGTGTGGAAGACAGGATGGGATATTATGGAATGTTGCTGTGATGATGGTATTGGTGATAGGGGAAGGGGCTTGTGGGCTGTGTAGTGCAGTTTGTTTCTGGTTATTGTGTTTGGTAAGTATGGGATGGTAGGGAATGAGAGGATTCTGTGAGTATGTGTGTTTGGTGTTCCTCCTGTCTGTGATGCCTGCATGTCTCTCTTTCCTTTCACTGGTTTCTTCTTACCGTTACTCTCAGTTCCCATTCTTTTTGTGTTCTGTTGCAGTCGAGATACACTCTTTGATATTCTAGAGAATCCTTCAAAAGTAGTTTGTGTAGTAGGATGCTATTCCATGACACGTCTGTCATCATTGTCTATTTTGCTGGGCAACTCTTTTCTTCGAATACCCCCTAATGTGAAAATTTATTAGCAGGGACATATTCTTCTCTCCAGTTATTGCAATGTTGTTCTTAATCTCATTTTTCTCCCAATGTCTTCTTTCATCATAGGTCGTCCCTTCAGCCTCCTGAAGCCCCTGAATAATTACACTAGTCAAAAACCACGAAAAATTTCGTTGTCAAAAATATTTGAAGATATTTAGGGTGCTTTGGGGTTGCTGAATTCGAAAATGGCAATAGGTGTTTCAAATTGGCTCTAATTTGTGACATATTGCATACCTACTTTCAATTAACAGGGGACTTAGCCATAATGTTTTTCATCTCATCCACTGCATGCATCAGCCTTACTAGAGATTTTAACAATGCAAGGAATTCGCAAGAGCAGGCGAAATATACACAAACACTGATCTCTGGCTGAAGGAGACTCGAACCTACGAACCTTGGAACAAGGTACGCAGTGCTATACTAATCTACCCACACTGGACAATACCTTGGCATGCAGCTTGCGTTCACGTTGATCCAAGGAAGCCAGCTGGCTGCCTTGGATCAACTTCAGTCAGAGATCAGTGTTTGTGTATATTTCGCCTGCTCTTGCGAATTCCTTGCATTGTTAAAATATCTAGTAAGGCCGATGCATGCAGGGGATGAGATGAAAAGCTGTAAGCCTTCTCCCTGAAACCTGGCTGCCTTGGATCAACGTGTAGTGAAAGCTGCGCGCCAAGGTATTGTCCAGTGTGAGTAGATTGGTATAGCACTGCGTACCTTGTTCCAAGGTTCGTAGGTTCGAGTCTCCTTCAGCCAGAGATCAGTGTTTGTGTATATTTCGCCTACTATTGCGAATTCCTTGCAATATTAAAATCTCTAGTAAGGCTGATGCACGCAGGGAATGAGATGAAAAGCTGTAAGCCTTCTCCCTGAAAGCTGGCTGCCTTGGATCAAACGTCTAGCGCAAGCTGGACGCCAAGGTATTGGTCCAGTGTTGTGAGAATGATAAGGCACTGCGTACCTTGTTCCAAGGTTAGTAGGTTCGAGTCTCATTCAGCCAGAGATCAGTGTTTATATATTGGTTGTATATATATATATATATATATATATATATATATATATATATATATATATATATATATATATATATATATATATATATATATATATATATATATATACTGTATATTTATATATATACATATGTCGTGCCGAATAGGCAGGACTTGCGATCTTGGCTTAAATAACAGAGTTCATCTTGCCATATAGGACAAGTGAAAATTTGTGTATGCAATAATTTCGCCAAAATCATTCTGAACCTAACGAAAAAAAAAATTTCACTGTGTTCGTTTAGTATTAAATTATTGTAAACAAATAAAAAATATATTTAGTTGGGTTAGGCTGAAATAAATTGCTGTTGTTATAATAAGGTTAGGTAAGTTTTCTAAGATTCTTTTGGTGCAAAATTAAAAATTTTTACATTAACATTAATGAAAAAAATATACCTTTAAACCTATAAGAGAAAATTTTAGAAAAGACTTAATTTTAAATGAGTTCTTGCTAATTGACCAGTTTACATATTCGGCGCGACATATATATATATATATATATATATATATATATATATATATATATATATATATATATATATATATATATGTATATATATATATATATATATATATATATATATATATATATATATATATATATATATATATATATATATATATATATATATATATATATATATATATATATATATATATATATATGTCGTGCCGAATAGGCAGAACTTGCTATCTTGGCTTAAATAGCAACGCTCATCTTGCTATATAGGACAAGTGAAAATTTGTGTATGCAATAATTTCGCCAAAATCACTCTGAACCTAATGAAAAAAAACATATTTCACTGGGTTTGTTTAGTATTAAATTATTGTAAACAAATCTAAAATATATTTAGTTGGGTTAGGCTAAAATAAATTGCTCTTGTTATAATAAGGTTAGGTAAGTTTTCTAAGATTCTTTTGGTGCAAAATTAAAAAAAATTACATTAACATTAATGAAAAAAATATATCTTTAAACGTATAAGAGAAAATTTCAGAAAGGACTTAATTTTAAATGAGTTCTTGCTAATTGACCAGTTTTACATATTCGGCACGACATATATATATATATACATGTATATATATATAATATATATATATATATATATATATATATATATATATATATATATATATATATATAAATATATATATATATATATATATATATATATATATATATATATATTTATATATATATATTTATATATACTTATGTATATATATAATGTCGTGCCGAATAGGCAGAACTTGCGATCTTGGCTTAAATAGCAACGCTCATCTTGCTATATAGGACAAGTGAAAATTTGTGTATGCAATAATTTCGCCAAAATCATTCTGAACCTAACGAAAAAAATATATTTCACTGTGTTTGTTTAGTATTAAATTATTGTAAACAAATCTAAAATATATTTAGTTGGGTTAGGCTAAAATAAATTGTTCTTTTTGTAATAAGGTTAGGTAAGTTTTCTAAGATTCTTTTGGTGCAAAATTATAAATTTTTACATCAACATTAATGAAAAAAATATATCTTTAAACGTATAAGAGAAAATTTTAGAAAGGACTTAATTTTAAATGAGTTCTTGCTAATTGACCAGTTTTACATATTCGGAACGACATATATATATATATATGTATATATATATATATATATATATATATATATATATATATATATATATATATATATATATATATATATATATATATATATATATATATATATATACATATATATATATATATATATATATACATATATATATATGTATATGTATATATATATATATATATATATATATATATATATATATATATATATATATATATATATATATATATATATATATATATATATATATATATATATATATATATATATATATATATATATATATATATATATATATATATATATATATATATATATATAAATATATATTTATATATATATATATATATAGATATATATATATATATATATATATATATATATATATATATGTATATATATGTATATATATGTATATATATGTATATACCTGGAGTTTACCTGGAGAGAGTTTCGGGGGTCAACGCCCCCGCGGCCCGGTCTGTGACCAGGCCTCCTGGTGGATCAGCGCCTGATCAACCAGGCTGTTGCTGCTGGCTGCACGCAAACCAACGTACGAGCCACAGCCCGGCTGATCAGGAACTGACTTTAGGTGCTTGTCCAGTGCCAGCTTGAAGACTGCCAGGGGTCTGTTGGTAATCCCCCTTATGTGTGCTGGGAGACAGTTGAACAGTCTCGGGCCCCTGACACTTATTGTATGGTCTCTTAACGTGCTAGTGACACCCCTGCTTTTCATTGGGGGGATGGTGCATCGTCTGCCAAGTCTTTTGCTTTCGTAGTGAGTGATTTTCGTGTGCAAGTTCGGTACTAGTCCCTCTAGGATTTTCCAGGTGTATATAATCATGTATCTCTCCCTCCTGCGTTCCAGGGAATACAGGTTTAGAAACCTCAAGCGCTCCCAGTAATTGAGGTGTTTTATCTCCGTTATGCGCGCCGTGAAAGTTCTCTGTACATTTTCTAGGTCGGCAATTTCACCTGCCTTGAAAGGTGCTGTTAGAGTGCAGCAATATTCCAGCCTAGATAGAACAAGTGACCTGAAGAGTGTCATCATGGGCTTGGCCTCCCTAGTTTTGAAGGTTCTCATTATCCATCCTGTCATTTTTCTAGCAGATGCGATTGATACAATGTTATGGTCCTTGAAGGTGAGATCCTCCGACATAATCACTCCCAGGTCTTTGACGTTGGTGTTTCGCTCTATTTTGTGGCCAGAATTTGTTTTGTACTCTGATGAAGATTTAATTTCCTCATGTTTACCATATCTGAGTAATTGAAATTTCTCATCGTTGAACTTCATATTGTTTTCTGCATCCCACTGAAAGATTTGGTTGATGTCCGCCTGGAGCCTTGCAGTGTCTGCAATGGAAGACACTGTCATGCAGATTCGGGTGTCATCTGCAAAGGAAGACACGGTGCTGTGGCTGACATCCTTGTCTATGTCGGATATGAGGATGAGGAACAAGATGGGAGCTAGTACTGTGCCTTGTGGAACAGAGCTTTTCACCGTAACTGCCTCGGACTTTACTCTGTTGACGACTACTCTCTGTGTTCTGTTAGTGAGGAAATTATAGATCCATCGACCGACTTTTCCTGTTATTCCTTTAGCGCGCATTTTGTGCGCTATTACGCCATGGTCACACTTGTCGAAGGCTTTTGCAAAGTCTGTATATATTACATCTGCATTCTTTTTGTCTTCTAGTGCATTTAGGACCTTGTCGTAGTGATCCAGTAGTTGAGACAGACAGGAGCGACCTGTTCTAAACCCATGTTGCCCTGGGTTGTGTAACTGATGGGTTTCTAGATTGGTGGTGATCTTGCTTCTTAGGACCCTTTCAAAGATTTTTATGATATGGGATGTTAGTGCTATTGGTCTGTAGTTCTTTGCTGTTGCTTTACTGCCCCCTTTGTGGAGTGGGGCTATGTCTGTTGTTTTTAGTAACTGAGGGACGACCCCCGTGTCCATGCTCCCTCTCCATAGGATGGAAAAGGCTCGTGATAGGGGCTTCTTGCAGTTCTTGATGAACACAGAGTTCCATGAGTCTGGCCCTGGGGCAGAGTGCATGGGCATGTCATTTATCGCCTGTTCGAAGTCATTTGGCGTCAGGATAACATCGGATAGGCTTGTGTTAATCAAATTTTGTGGCTCTCTCATAAAAAATTCATTTTGATCTTCGACTCTCAGTCTGGTTAGCGGCTTGCTAAAAACTGAGTCATATTGGGACTTGAGTAGCTCACTCATTTCCTTGTTGTCATCTGTGTAGGACCCATCTTGTTTAAGTAGGGGCCCAATACTGGACGTTGTTCTCGATTTTGATTTGGCATAGGAGAAGAAATACTTTGGGTTTCTTTCGATTTCATTTATGGCTTTTAGTTCTTCCCGCGATTCCTGACTCCTAAAGGATTCTTTTAGCTTAAGTTCGATGCTTGCTATTTCTCTGACCAGTGTCTCCCTGCGCATTTCAGATATATTGACCTCTTTTAGCCGCTCTGTTATTCTTTTCCGTCGCCTGTAAAGGGAGCGCCTGTCTCTTTCTATTTTACATCTACTCCTCCTTTTTCTTCGAGGAATAAGCCTTGTGCATACATCGAGTGCCACCGAGTTAATCTGTTCTAGGCATAAGTTTGGGTCTGTGTTGCTTAGTATATCTTCCCAGCTTATATAGGTTAGGACTTGGTTTATTTGGTCCCACCACTTTATGTTTTTGTTATTGAAGTTGAATTTGGTGAATGCTCCCTCGTGACTAGTCTCATTTTGTCGGTCTGGGGCTCCACGCATACATGTCTGAACCTCAATTATGTTGTGATCTGAGTATATTGTTTTTGATATGGTGACATTTCTTATCAGATCATCATTGTTAGTGAAGATGAGGTCTAGTGTATTCTCCAGTCTAGTAGGCTCTATTATTTGCTGGTTTAAATTGAATTTTGTGCAGAGATTTAAAAGCTCGTGTGAGTGTGAGTTTTCATCAGAGCTGCCTCCTGGTGTTATTACTGCAACAATATTATTTGCTATATTCCTCCATTTTAGGTGCCTTAAGTTGAAATCCCCCAGGAGCAAGATGTTGGGTGCAGGAGCTGGAAGATTTTCCAGACAGTGGTCAATTTTTAACAGCTGTTCCTGGAATTGCTGGGATGTTGCATCCGGAGGCTTGTAGACTACCACAATGACTAGGTTTTGGTTCTCGACCTTTACTGCTAAAACTTCCACTACGTCATTTGAGGCATTAAGCAGTTCTGTGCAAACAAGTGACTCTGCAATGTA
>NC_091305.1:37901880-37936557 GCF_038502225.1 Cherax quadricarinatus
GAGTCTCTTTCTTTGCAAATTTCAACTTGGTGAGTATACAAACTTATGTCCCATGGTACTTGACTACATATTGACTGGTTTTATAACCTGAAATGCAACAGACTGATAGGTATAAGAACACTGACCAAGGGCAGACACTGGCAATCTCTCCCTCACCCAGCTACTCTGAAATCATAGGAAGACTTTTTACACTGGAATGTATGGATCCAGCTAGAAAAGAAAATCGGAAATCAAAAGAAAGTTGTTTAGAAAGGAGAGGCAGAGGAGAGAGAATAAATTGGATGGCACTACATACATTTCATAAGAGCTAGTTTGGAAATCAGAATGGAATAGGACTCAAACAAAACATTTTAATGTACTCCGGGATGAAATTTTGGAAATATGTGAAAAAAAAAACATGAGATGAAAGCTTTGAACTGTAAGAAAGAACAACCACCAATGAAGACAACACCCGAAGACTGGAACAGGATATATAAAGCTGGAGGAAGCTCTGAAGAAAATTATGGAAAGAGTAGGAGAGGCAGTGATAATAAGGAAAAATCCGGAGTAAAAGAATCAGGAAGGGGCAATGGAGAAACGACGTTAGCAAAAACACTCATTTGAGACCCGGAGGCAGAACTGGAGACAAGAGACAAGGCACTCTGGAGGGAATGATGAAGGAAGGAAGACAGAGAGATTACTGTTGATCTGCTAACCTGAGGAAGCTGATTGTAGGTCAGGAAAAAAGATTATAGAATGACAGATGTAAGGACAGATGTAACTGAGTGTACAGAAAGAGAAAAAATAAAAAAAAAGATGAAAATTTATCAGACAAATAAGTAGTATTCTTTGCAGAAACCAGTACTAATCAAACTAATCTTTTGACCAGTAAGAGCTCCAAACAGAAACTTGAAATAGTATAACCTTGTCAGGTTATACCTTTTTAATGCACTAAGATATCACTAAGCATCCTCCAGATTCAAACAGAA
Organism: Cherax quadricarinatus; assembly: GCF_038502225.1. NCBI lineage: Eukaryota > Metazoa > Arthropoda > Malacostraca > Decapoda > Parastacidae > Cherax > Cherax quadricarinatus. Next base: position 37,902,849 of record NC_091305.1, read on the forward strand.
TAGAAATGGAGAGGGAAGAACTGAAGGAGCATGTAAAAATTATCGATCACCCAAAGAAGAAGCAGGGAGGAAGGTGGCAAGATGAGAGAACGCTAAGCCTCCAGAAATCTCTCAACGCATACTCAATGCCCGTCTCTCAGCATGCCCATTTTTAGACCAGCCGTCTTCATCTAGCTGAACAATGACTCAGCATTATCTGAATCCTTTCCTTTCCGTTTCCTTCATCTACAGATATAACTCAGTTCTCGAGTCCATCCCAGCCTCACCTTTTCCCCTCCTGACATATGGGCAAGGAGTAGAAAGTTTGGACACTACAAGGTAGAGTATACTTTCTCACAATACAGGTTCAGCATTTGGGACTCACATTTGGATGGAATACCAAATAAGAGTGATGAATTTATAGAACGAATGGCAGAGGCAGCCCAAGACATCATAAGTCTTACAGAAATGAAACTAACAAATGAAATATTTCCAGCAAGAAATAAAATAATGAGAAGGGGAAGAGGACACAGTGGCACTGAAAATCAGATATCAGAGAAGTTTGGAACGGAGGAGAGGGATAAACAGAAATTATTCAAATAGCTACACACTGGGCGCAATCAAGAGGCACATTAAGGGTGCTTTTGCTGAAAAATGACTGAGGAAGAAAAAAGTTATTGTAATTGACCATTTTAACTATAAGAAAAATAAATTTAGCAGCCTATGAGGCTGGGACTATAAATAAATGGTCAGTAGAATTTTTTAAAGTATTAATTAATTTTCTTACGCACCATCATATAAATGAAGTGAGAGCTGTAAGGGAAGGTAACAAATCATCTGCATCAGCAGTTGTTTATTACATCTTAATTCGAGTTCAATAACCGTAGTATTTACTTGAACAGGAAAAACACATGCACAGGAAATTAAAACGAACCTTATAAATCGGAATGATTGGATGATAAAGAAAATGCAGTGCTTTACAATATTTAAGAGAAACTAAAACATTATTAGGGACAGACTAGAAAGTTGTATAAAGAGTTCAATAACAAAAGAAAATGGAATTAAAGTATAATTTAAAAAATAAAAATAAAATAGCATGACTACTATAACTGCTAAATCTATTATAAATCTATTATAAGTTTGGGCAGAATCACAAAAAAAAAAAATACGAAAGAAATCGAAAGGCAGATTATACTTTAGATAAACTTTCGCCAAAGTTCTCCAGGGAAAACTAATTAGAAACTGCAAAATGCTAGATGAATGAAAGGCAAATTATAATAATGGATGAGACACTTTTTCAGAAGAAAAAGCGAAAATTGTCTTCTTGGGGAGATGTCATAACTGGGGTGCCATAAGGATCAGTATGTATTTGACTAGATAATGGCTTATAATTCTATATATGATTAACCAGGAGAAATAACTATATTAATATGTTTGAGGATGATGCAAAAATCTTTTACAAAACAAGTGCTAAAACTATTATTCAATCTCTGCAGGAGGACTCGGATAAATTAAACAAATCCAGAAGGACAATAGAATTTAATGTGAAATACCATTCAGTGGAAATGGAATAAAGCATAACTAGGCAACATGAAGAAAATAGACTGACAAAATATTGAACGTATATGACAGAGAGAAGGGCCCAAGATTTATTAACAAATAATTCATATGAAACTCTGGTAAATTATAAAATAGGTCTTAAATAAACGGATGAAGAAATACTAAAAAAAATCCGTTTACGACATTTATTAGACTAAGACTGGAATATGCAGTAACGGTATGATGTCCACACCTTAAAACAAAGAGCAGTGGATTAGTAGAAAAAGTCCAGTGAAGAAATACGTGGTGGTTACCACAGTTATGAATTATGATGAAAGGCTGCAGACAATAAAGATGACCAAATTGGCTGATAGGAGGAAGAGTAGACGATTTATGGTTATAAAAGGACCTTCAAGAATAGTTAAAAATATCATAATACCTGCAACAGGAATTGCAAGAGGCAGCAGTTGTAAACTGCAGAAAAGTGGAACTGAAGGGTACTAGAGTTTTTCGTCGAGTAAATAACTGACCAATGCAACGAATTAAATAAGGAAGAAAAACGTTCTAAATCCATTGAAAATTATAAAAATTGGTATGAGGAATCCTTCGAAGCTTGCCTAACCTATATTGGCTTGACCTACTTCCACTAGTGAGTTTTTCCAATAGAAATTCCGTCTACCTCTGCTTGACCTCATATGTCCCAACACATATGTTGTACTTTTATCAAGAGTGATGGACAAAATACATCAACTCCAGGCTGAGAGACTGATTACCTCAAGCTCCCCCTCATCTTCCAGCGTTTTTCTCTGTATTGGATTGAAGAAGCCACTGACTGGCGAAACATTTCCAGAAATAAGGTACCAAACTGTTGCACAAGTGTACCATTATTAACAACCTTCAACAACTCATTCCACACAGGGCATCTGCTAGAAGTGCGGAAGACAGCAATTGTATTTCCAATTTTTAAGAAAGGAGACAGCTATAGTTCAACTGCAGCCCATTGTTACTGATATGCACAGCATGTGTGGAAAATTAAATCTGATAAATTAGACACATGTGCAACTCTTGGGTATCTTTATTGAGGAAACGTTTCGCCACACAGTGGCTTCATCAGTCCATACGTAGGAGAAACTTGAAGAACAGGAGAATAATGAGGTAATCAGTCCCTCAACCTTGAGTCGATGTGTTCAGTCCATCAATCTTGAATAGAATACTGCATATCAGCGGAGAAGCAGCTTATAAACCGTATGGCAGGAGAGGTGCAGCAGTCATAGGTCGTGTCACATTTGTTCAATGTGGAAGTAGGTCGTGCCCAAGAATTAGGCAAGCGAAGAATTCCTAAGTATTATGATCCCAAGAAGTTGCAGTGTTTCCATATTACAGAACTGGGTCTCCATATTACAGAATGGACATAAATTCGTTAGAAAACATTCAGCGTAGGATGACTAAATTAATACATAGCATTAGAAATCTTTCCTATGAAGAAAGGTTGAAGACTCTTAAGTTACATTCACTTGTTAGACGAAGAATGAGGGGAGACCTGATCGAAGTGTATAAGTGGAAGATAGGTATTAATAAAGGGGATATTAATAAGGTGTTGAGGATACCTTTCCAAGAGAGAACCCGCAGTAATGGATTTAAATTAGATAAGTTTAGATTTAGAAAGGACATAGGAAAGTATTGGTTTGGAAATAGGGTAGTTGATGAGTGGAACAGTCTACCTAGTTGGGTTATTGAGGCTAGGACTTTGGGTAGTTTCAAATTTAGGTTGGATAAGTACATGAGTGGGAGGGGTTGGATTTGAGTGGGACTTGCACATCGGAGCTTGTTTCTTGGGTGGCATTGAAAATAGGGCTGGTCAAATGTTTGTTAGTGGGATGAATTGTAAAGGACCTGCCTAGTATGGGCCAACAGGCCTGCTGCAGTGTTCCTCCTTTCTTATGTTCTTATGTTCTTATTTGAAGATGAATGGTTCAGAGAACCGACATGTTGATAAATTAGACACATGTGCAACTCTTGGGTATCTTTATTGAGGAAACGTTTCGCCACACAGTGGCTTCATCAGTCCATACGTAGGAGAAACTTGAAGAACAGGAGAAGAATGAGGTAATCAGTCCCTCAACCTTGAGTCGATGTGTTCAGTCCATCAATCTTGAATAGAATACGGCATATCAGCGGAGAAGCAGCTTATAAGCCTAATTCTTGGGCACGACCTACTTCCACATTGAACAAATGTGACACGACCTATGACTGCTGCACCTCTCCTGCCATACGGTTTATAAGCTGCTTCTCCGCTGATATGCCGTATTCTATTCAAGATTGATGGACTGAACACATCGACTCAAGGTTGAGGGACTGATTACCTCATTCTTCTCCTGTTTTTCAAGTTTCTCCTGCGTATGGACTGATGAAGCCACTGTGTGGCGAAGCGTTTCCTCAATAAAGATACCCAAGAGTTGCACATGTGTCTAATTTATCAACATGTCGGTTCTCTGAACCATTCATCTTCAAAATTAAATCTACCTGGATATAACTCATAAGATACATACCAGTAAATGGTAACAAAGATAATTATTCTTTATCAAGGTTACAGAGACAAGTAGGAATTTTAGGACACTTAGGTCACAAAAAATGTCGTCCTTCGATACCTACGATAATCTATCTCTCCACAAGTCACTCTGCACCTATATTGATTTCAAATGAAATATACATCACCAGGAATTCTGGTAAAAACATTAATATAAATATGTGGACTGTATATTAAATTTAAAATGTGAATACATATACATTGAAGGAGAATTTATAATAATAAGACTCACCAATTAGTCTGGAGATTACGTGCTGTATCATACACAAACCCCTGCCTAAATATGAAGAAAATACTGGCCAGAATCTCAACATAAATAGACAACTTCAATGGGGTTACAAGGCTATTCTGTCCACCTGCTTAATGCTCACGTTATGCAGGACTGCAAATCCAACAATTTTGGCTCCTATTTGAGAGGTTTTAAGCCCAATATAACCCCTAGAGTGAAGAAAATTTATGCACATTTCACTCACATGCCTTTACCACATTAAAAAACAATGGCGTCTCCCCCCAGCGATGCTCAACCATCACTGGCTCTTTATTTATTTACAAATTAAGTTTCATTACCTACGATATAGGCCATCACTTTACATATAAAATACTGTATTTCCGGAAAATATATACAGTACTGTATTTTCCACACTGTGGCTGGGCGGAGATCGTTGCTAAATGACTCAAATTGCTCATTTGGCAATGGTGGAGGACCTGGGTACATATAGGATCTGGCGTCTACACGGCGACATATTACACAAGATTTAATCACGCTTTTTACACTTTGCCATCCTTGTGGAATCCAGAAAGTTTCCCTAATACAATTTAAAGTATCTTGTACCCCACCATGCATTACATTCTCATGGACATTTAAAACAATTCAATTTGTTAAATGATGAGTTTTGGGCAGTAAGATAGAGTGTTTAGCATAATCACCCAATTCAGCATTTTGTAACCTACCTCTACACCTAATTACATTGTTCTCTAAATATAGCCCCAATTTCTCTATTATGGAACCTTTCACAATTTTTCTTTCCATCATCAATTTAATCTCATTTTCATAGATTTCTTCTTGTACCCTCTGTATTCAATATTCAAGAGGAAGTGAAAACTCATGTGAGATATTCATCTTGTTTAGAAATTTAAACACCCAGTACAGGCCAATTAGCTTTATTTACCAACCAGCTCGGTCCTTTAAACCATGATACAGCATGTACAAATTTAGCATAAGGTAAACCTCAAGACAAGAAATCAGCTGGATTCTCCTCACCAGGTATTTGATTAAATGTTAACATATGCTGACCCAAACTATTATACTTCTCTTGCATCTGATTAATTTCAGCAACTCTGTTTTGTTCAGTGGTCAGTCGTCAGTGTTCAGTGGTCAGTCGTCACGTGAGGTCACAGACCCTGAGCTGCTTGGGGATTAGCGTGGACGGTTACAAAGCATGGCTTGCTTCTACAGTGTTTTAAAAGCTGAGGTTGGAGAGTTGAAGGAGGAGGTCTTGCTTCTCCAGGAGGAGATTAGGAGGCTGAAGGTCCACCTCAATGGGCCTGGGAGAGAGTGTGAGGTGGTTGGAGATGTGGGGAATGAGGCTTCTAGCAGTGAGGTGCAGTCTGTCTCTCACTGTGAGGAGGCTGTAGGTGGGGTGGTAGCAACGGCTACCAGCAGTGAGGTGCAGCCCAGCACCTGCTACAAGTGGCGAGTTGTTCACAGTAATGGGAGGCGCATCAGAGTAAGGAAAGTTAAGAGTGCAGATCTGAAGGTAGGAAATCGCTTCTCTGTTCTCCAGGATGAATGTACTTCAGTGGCCAGTGAAGGTAAGGGTACTACTGCCCCTGCTAATGAAGGTAAGCGCATTCTTGTGGTTGGTGACTCTCAGGTAAGATATGTTGATCGTGCTTTTTGTAATAGGAATAAGAAGATGAGAGATAGAGTGTGCTTCCCTGGAGCTGGTGTTGGGGACATTGTCAACAGACTGGATAATATCATGTCAGGTAATGGGAACAAGCCCATTATCTGTCTCAGTGCTGGTGGAAATGATATTGGGAAGGGTAGGAGAGAAGAGCTGCTAGATAAGTACAGGTCAGCTATAGATTTCATTAAGTCTAAGGGAGGGATCCCAATCATATGTAGCATCTTGCCTAGAAGGGGAGTAGGAAATGAATGGTTGTCTAGGGCAATTGGTGTAAATTGCTGGCTAGACAGATACTGCAAGGAACTTGCAATCCCATTCATTGACAACTGGAACAACTTTTATGGCAAACATGATATGTATGCAAGGGATGGGGTTCATCTCTCTGGGGCAGGGGTGGTAGCACTTGCAGACTCGATTGAGAAGGCCATTGGTGAAATGCCTATGATTTTAAACTGATGGAAGATAGAGGTATGGGTGTGTGTGGGAAACAAGCAGGTTGCAACACTAGGGTTGGAAACAGTAAATGTATAAAAGGCATTCAGCATGAAGTTATAAATAAAGACAATAGAACAGGTCAGCAAACAAAGGGGGACAGCAGAGGGCAGCAAGGGACTAGCTCCCTTAAGGTTTACTATACTAATAGCAGGAGTGTTAGAAATAAGATAGATGAGCTAAGATTAATTGCAAGTGCAGGAAACATAGATATTATTGCTATAACAGAGACCTGGCTCAATCTGAAAGATAGAGAGATGCCCTCTGAATGTCACATACAAGGCTATAAATTATTCCACACTGACAGGGTCAACAGGAAAGGTGGTGGAGTAGCGATGTATGTCAGAGACAATTTAAATTGTTGTGTTAGACAAGATATTAAATTAGAAGCGTCAGCCACTGAATCTGTTTGGTTACAGCTTCTCGAGGGCCGAGAAAAACTAATTTTGGGTGTGATTTACAGGGCCCCAAATCTTGATAGGGAGTGCAGTAAACTTCTATGGGACGAAATTCGTAAGGCATCTACATACGAAAATGTTGTGCTAATGGGAGATTTCAACTATAGACAGATTGACTGGAGCAATTTGACAGGAAATTTAGAGTCGGGTGACTTTCTTGATACGATCCAGGATTGTTTTTTAAAACAGTTTGTGACAGAGCCAACTAGGGGAAATAACCTCCTTGACTTGGTTCTTGCCAGTAGGGAAACACTAATTAATAATCTTGAGGTTAATGATGAGCTTGGGGAGAGTGATCACAAATCACTCAGTTTTAACATATCATGGAATTCCCCTAATAATGGCAATCAAGTCTCCGTCCCTGACTTTCGCTTGGCTGATTTCATAGGACTGAAAAATTACTTAGGTGGGCTGAACTGGAATGACCTGACTAGGGGTCAGGTAGGTGGTGATGGTTGCCGATATGATGCTTTCCAGGGCATAGTTCTAGCTGCTCAGTCAAATTATGTTCCAAATAGGGAAATCAGATCAAACAAAAATGATCCTAAATGGATGAACAATAGATTAAAATATCTGATTGGTCAAAAGAGAGGCATATATAGGCAAATCAAAAGAGGAGAGGGGCAATTAAGAAATCGATATATTCAGTTAAAGAGAGAAATAAAAAAGGGAATTAGAAAAGCAAATAGAGATTATGAGGTTAAAGTTGCAAGAGAATCGAAGACTAACCCAAAAGGATTCTTTCAGGTATACAGAAGTAAGATCAGGGACAAGATAGGCCCACTCAAAAGTTCCTCGGGTCAGCTCACTGACAGTGATAAGGAAATGTGTAGAATTTTTAACACATACTTCCTCTCAGTTTTTACACAGGAGGATACCAGCGATATTCCAGTAATGATAAATTATGTAGAACAGGACGATAATAAACTGTGCACTATTAGGGTCACAAGTGACATGGTCCTTAGGCAAATAGATAAATTAAAACCTAACAAATCCCCAGGCCCTGATGAACTGTATGCAAGGGTTCTAAAGGAATGTAAAGAGGAGCTTAGCACACCTTTGGCTAATCTTTTCAACATATCACTACAAACTGGCATGGTGCCAGATAAGTGGAAAATGGCAAATGTGATACCTATTTTCAAAACAGGTGACAGGTCCTTAGCTTCGAACTATAGACCAATAAGCCTAACCTCCATAGTGGGAAAATTTATGGAATCAATAATTGCCGAGGCAGTTCGTAGCCACCTTGAAAAGCATAAATTAATCAACGAATCTCAGCATGGTTTTACAAAGGGGCGTTCCTGCCTTACGAATTTATTAACTTTTTTCACTAAGGTATTTGAGGAGGTAGATCATGGTAATGAATATGATATTGTGTATATGGACTTCAGTAAGGCTTTTGACAGGGTCCCACATCAGAGACTATTGAGGAAAATTAAAGCACATGGAATAGGAGGAGAAATTTTTTCCTGGATAGAGGCATGGTTGACAAATAGGCAGCAGAGAGTTTGCATAAATGGGGAGAAATCAGAGTGGGGAAGCGTCACGAGCGGTGTTCCACAGGGGTCAGTGTTGGGCTGCTGTTCACAATCTACATAAACGACATAGATGAGGGCATAAAGAGCGACATCGGCAAGTTTGCCGATGACACCAAAATAGGCCGTCGAATTCATTCTGACGAGGACATTCGAGCACTCCAGGAAGATTTGAATAGACTGATGCAGTGGTCGGAGAAGTGGCAGATGCAGTTTAATATAGACAAATGCAAAGTTCTAAATGTTGGACAGGACAATAACCATGCCACATATAAACTAAATAATGTAGATCTTAATATTACGGATTGCGAAAAAGATTTAGGAGTTCTGGTTAGCAGTAATCTGAAACCAAGACAACAGTGCATAAGTGTTCGCAATAAAGCTAATAGAATCCTTGGCTTCATATCAAGAAGCATAAATAATAGGAGTCCTCAGGTTGTTCTTCAACTCTATACATCCTTGGTTAGGCCTCATTTAGATTATGCTGCACAGTTTTGGTCACCGTATTACAGAATGGATATAAATTCTCTGGAAAATGTACAAAGGAGGATGACAAAGATGATCCCATGTATCAGAAACCTTCCCTATGAGGATAGACTAAGGGCCCTGAAACTGCACTCTCTAGAAAGACGTAGAATTAGGGGGGATATGATTGAGGTTTATAAGTGGAAGACAGGAATAAATAAAGGGGATGTAAATAGTGTGCTGAAAATATCTAGCCTAGACAGGACTCGCAGCAATGGTTTTAAGTTGGAAAAATTCAGATTCAGGAGGGATATAGGAAAGTACTGGTTTGGTAATAGAGTTGTGGATGAGTGGAACAAACTCCCAAGTACCGTTATAGAGGCCAGAACGTTGTGTAGCTTTAAAAATAGGTTGGATAAATACATGAGTAGATGTGGGTGGGTGTGAGTTGGACCTGATAGCTTGTGCTAACAGGTCGGTTGCCGTGTTCCTCCCTTAAGTCAATGTGACCTGACCTGACTAGGTTGGGTGCATTGGCTTAAGCCGGTAGGGACTTGGACCTGCCTCGCATGGGCCAGTAGGCCTTCTGCAGTGTTCCTTCGTTCTTATGTTCTTATGTTCTTATACCACATTATCAGACCAAATTAGAGTGTCGCTAATATTTATCTCCTGCAACTTATTTCTTATATAATTAGCTAATTTGACACCTACATAAATGGCTGTTAATTCCAACTGAGGTAAGGTATGTGATTTAATTGGAGACAATTTAGCCTTAGACATAACAAGAGAAATGACACTATTACACTGAAGGAAAGCAACTGCTCCATATGCCAATTCTGAAGCATCACAAAAAATGTGGAGTGTATTTTTCCCACCTGGATTGGCCACCTGGCGTGGGAACTCCTACATTGGAATTTTTTCATAATCACCAATTAATTCATCCCACCTGTTAATAAATTCCTCAGGCAGAGTTTCATCCCAAGCACATTTAAGCTTCCATGCTTCTTGTATTAATAATTTCCTTTTTTAGTAAGGGGTGACAATAAGTCTAGTGGATCAAACATTTGGAAATTTCAGCAAGACTCTCTTAGTTAATTTATTGGGCATACTGTAATCATTAAGTTTTAACATTAACAAATCTCTCTCAGTATCTCAAGTTAATCCCAATACATTACTACATTTTGACACTTCATCTCCAGGGTAATCTTTACTTATTTTATCCTTTAATTTGGACGAATTACTATTCCATTCCCTCAGAGGCATATTTGCACTTTGCATTATTTTATTAGCCTCTCCATAAGCCTTTAACAGTTCCTCTTCAGTTGACGTCACACCCAGGAAATCGTCCACATAAAATCGTTTGCTCATTACTTTACTCAATGGACTTCCCATACGTTTAAGGTGTGCGTTTATCATCGCTTGAAGTAGGAACGGACTGAATGTGGCACCAAATAATACGCTCCTAAAGCGAAAGGTTTTCAGAGGGCTAAGTGGGTCACTAGGATTCTCAGGTCATAAGAAGTGGGTACAATCCCGGCCAGCTTCTTGTAAACCCACTCTTAGGAAAGCTTTACTTATGTCAGCCATAAAGGCATAATTCTTCACCCTGAAATTTAATAAGATATCTCATAATTTTTCCGTCAACGACGGATCTGTCATCAAACAGTCATTGAAACTAGGTACATTTTTGTTACTCCTGGCACTACAATCAAACACAATCCTCAGAGGAGTGGTCTTAGAATCCTTCTTCACTCCGTGATGTGGCAAATAGTGACCATAAATTTTGGCTAGCTCAGGAGGTACCTCTTCTATAAATTTATTAATTAATTGTTCAGTAATTATATCACTATAGGCAGTCAACATTTCGCGGAGCTGAGCCTTCAATTGTCCATATGCCATTCTGTAATTAGTGGGCAATTCTGGATGGTTCAGTCTCCACGGAAGTCGTACCCAGTATTGTCCAGATTCAAATTTTACATCTCTCAGGTACTGTTCCTGAGTAAAAGAATTGTCTGGACTTTCTTCATTTACATTTATTCCAAAGCTGTCTAATTCCCACAATTTATATACTGGCTCAACACCATCCTCTATGGAAGAATTATATTGGGGTACGATTTCATGAGTAAGACACACAGTTATAGTATTTATAGTTTCCTCTAGTCATGCATTATTATTGCGAGGAATCCTACCATACATTACATGGCCTCCTGCAGTCTTTGAAAGGGTGACACCACATTTCTTTACCATACCCTTTACAAAGGAGGCATAATAGTCACTACCTATCAAAATATTTATTGGGCCTACGGAATCATCATTTACACCAGAAGGTGCTAAATTTACATTATGTGAAAGTCTTTCTGTAGCTTTACTAAGCCCTACTGTAGATATTTTATCTGGGAGTCTATCTACAATTACTGCATTAACACGTTTTTTCTCATTGCCCAAACTGACGGTTACACAAACAGTGTCATACAATTGAGCCCTTTTATCTGAGAGAAAACCAGATAATTTTAGAGTTGTAGGATCTCCTATCTGTACTTTCATACCATTAAGACATTTACGTTTTATGAAAGTACGCTGTGATCCCTGGTCTAATAATGCAGTTACATTTTTTTTATTTATGCCTTTTATCATCAATTTTTACCTGTAACACAGGTAAGGCTACTTCAGCAAACCCATCATTATTAACATTAGCAGCAATTTTTACATTAGCTACTGTTGTGTCAGGATTGTCAACATTATTATTATTATCAACATTATCATATAGACCATTACACATGACTATATGGTGTCTTCCTTTGTGACATTGATAACAGTTGTTTAATTTGACATGACAATCCTTTACATTGTGATTACCTAGACATCTGATACATCTGTCAAGTTCTTCCAATATTTCAACTTTATCATTCCATAAATTGTATGCATTGCATTTCCTAGAAAAATGAGTACCCTTGCAGAAAAGACAATCTCTCTTTTTTTGACTGGTTTCTTATTAACTGGGCTACTCTTAGGAGGGTACTTATTCTTCTTACCTTGTGGAGAATCATTATTTCTGATTCCTGCTACTTGATATGTACCTATGCAACTCTTATTAGTAGATGAATTCTGATTATTAACATTGGGATAATTTTTCCCTTTGTGAAACTTGACAGATACCTCAGAGTTATTGCGTGTTGTATCTTTAAAATGAGTTGGTTGGCTAGTCTGCAACTGAAGAATTAATTATTGTAGACCTAGTCTTATTTCTTCTACACCAAAATAACCTTTGTGATACTTGTTTGAGAGTCATTCAAGTGTTTTACAGCTTAATTTATTCAGTACAATGACACTCAATAACCAATCTGATTTCTTCAGATTATATTTATTACTTAAAGTTTTGAGAGTGCTCTCCAGTTTAACTCTGAACTGCTGTAAACCTTTGTAAGTGTGATCTGGAGTTTTTAAATTAACAATGATAGTCACTAGATCCAACCTACTTTGTTCTATATTTCCATAACTGACCTTTAACAAGTCAACTGCTTCTTTGTAAGAATCATCTACATTGGGAAAGGCTTGTATGAGTATGTGAACATCTCCTCTTATCTGCCCTTTGAAGTAAAATAATTCAGTTACACAGGCTAGGTCACTCCTATCATGCACAGCTGCTTTAAAAATAGACCAAAACTCCTCCCAATTTTCTCCAGGATTAAATACAGGTAAACATAATTCTGGGAGTTTGGGCAAAGACATATTATTTGTTGGAATAGATTGATTAACTGCCTGGTTTACACCTTTCAATTTATTCAAAGCCTGACTTTTACAAGAAAGAGTCTTTTCTTCTAATTCATAATACTGGTTAATCATAAGATTTATTCTGTCTCAACTACACAGTTTACTAACAATTCTCCTTCATATTTTTTAGAATATAATTTGTATGAATCATATCTATTCCCTAAAGCATCTAAATACAATTTTAAATCATCAGTATTCACAATTTCTTGATTCATTAATACCAAACATCTATTGTATGCCTTTGTTACATGACCCTTTCTAGCCTGCAATGATGATTTTTTTGCTCTATATTCCATGAGCTTGTCATCTACATTAATTTCCTCATTTTCACCCATGGTGCAATGTATTAAATTCAACTTAATTAATAACACTGATTATGTACTTAATTATGCACTTTATAAAGGTAAATATTACAACTTACCTTGAATAAATCCTAGCTACTTGAGCTTAGCAATTACACATGTAAGGAAATTATAATATAAATTTTAAATACATTAATATGAATCCTAGCTACACCTGAGCTTAGCAATTACACATGTAAGGAAATTATAATATAAATTTTAAATGCATTAATATGAATCCCGAGCTTAGGAATTACACATGTAAGGAAATTACAATATAAATTTTAAATGCGTTAATAAGAATCCTGGTTACACTTGTGCTTAGCAATTACACATGTAAGGAAATTATAATATAAATTTTAAATACACATTAATATAAATCTTAGCCAGACTTGGCTTATCCTTGCCAGACTTGGCTTAGCAAAATTAATATTATACAAATACACTAATATAAATCTTTGCCAGACTTGGATTAGCAAATTTAGTATTGTAATAATTATAATCTACTACACATTAAGTATATTTGTGAACCTAACATCCACCCCCTTCTGTCATTTCATATATAATTATTAAGTAATTAATTCACTAATTAATGACTTCACTAATTACATCCAGTTCGATCAAGGACCAACGGGCTACTATTGTGGAAAATTAAATTTACCTGGATGTAATTCATAAGATACATACCAGTAAATGGTAACAAAGATAATTATTCTTTATCAAAGTTACAGAGACAAGTAGGAATTTTAGGACACTTAGGTCAGAAAAAAATGTCGTCCTTCGATACCTACGATAATCTATCTCTCCACAAGTCACTCTGCACCTATATTAATTTCAAATGAAATATACATCACCAGGAATTCTGGTAAAAACATTAATGTAAATATGTGGACTGTATATTAAATTTAAAATGTGAATACATATACATTGAAGGAGAATTTATAATAATAAGACTCACCAATTAGTCTGGAGATTACTTGCTGTATCATACACAAACCCCTGCTTAAATATGAAAATACTGGCCAGAATCTCAACATAAATAGACAACTTCACTGGGGTTCCAAAGCTGTCCTGTCCATCTGCTTAATGCTCACGTTATGCAGGGCTGCAAATCCAACAATTTTGGCTCCTGTTTGAGAAGTTTTAAGACCAATATAACCCCTAGAGTGAAGAAAATTTATGCACATTTCACTCACATGCCTTTACCACATTAAAAAACAATGGCGTCTCCCCTCCAGCGACGCTCACCCATCGCTGGCTCTTTATTTATTTACAAAATAAGTTTTATTACCTACAATATAGGCCATCACTTTACATATAAAATGCTGTATTTTCAGAAAATATATACAGTATTTTCCACAGTATGTAAGGTTATGGAGATTATTAGGAGAAAAGTGGTAGAGCACCTAGAAATGAGTGGGCTAATACATTACAACAAGCAAAGCATTAGTAATGGTAAATCTTGTCTCACAAACTTACTGGAGTTCTATGACAAAGGACAAAGTAACAGAAGTCAGGTAGGAAAGAGAGGGATGTGTATATTGAGTGCTTTTAGGAGTGCATTGCACAAGAGACTGGGACGAAAAGCGAGAGGAACATCAGGAATAACAGGGAAAGCACTACAGTGGATCAAGGCGTATCTTACAAGAAGAAAATAACGAGTGATTGTCCGCGAAGAGGTGTCAGAATTGATGCATGTGACGAGGTTAATGATTTGACAGAAGGGAGGAGTTGGAGGAGCCTCTGTTCGCAGAATGATATGAAACTAATTAAGAGAATACAAGCAGATGATGATCAGGAAAGGCTACAAATGGATCTGGACATGCTGCAGGTCTGGTCTGACAAGTGGCTACTGGAATTTAACCCACACAAGTTTCGAGAAGGACAATAAGAAAGACCACAGACGGAGTACAGGTTTAGGGGGCAAAGATTACAAACTTCACTCAAGGAGAAGGGGTGAGTATCATACAGAGCATATCCCCTGAGGCGCACACCAGCCGAATAATTGCTGCAGCAAATACGCATCTGGCAAATCTAACAATGGCTTTTTGACATCTAATTAAAAAGTCATTCGTGACATTGTACACCGTGTACGTCAGACACATGTTGGAGTCTGCAGCACATCTGGTCAAGCATATCAAGAAACTGGAGAAAATGTAGAGGCTTGCAACAAGACTAGTCCCGGAACTAAGGGGTATTTCCTATGAGGAGATGTTAAGGAAATTCTACCCAGTTCTGGAGAACAAAAGTACTAGAAGGGATATGATAACGTTCATGATACTGAGAGGAATTTACAAGATAAATAAGGACAGAATGTTTCAGTGATGAGAAACAGGAACACTTGGGCACAGCTGGAAGTTTGAAGCTCAGATGAGTCATAGGGATGATAGGAAGTATTTCTCCAGCCTCAGAGTTGTCAAGAAGTGGAATAATCTGGTGAGTGAAGTGGTAGAGGCGGAATCCATGCATAGCTTTAACAAGAGGTATGATAAGACTTGAAGACAGGAAAGAGTGACCCCTCGTAGCGACCAGCGAGGAAGCGAGATCAAGAGCTGGGAATCAACCCCTGCAACTACTTATAGGTGAGTACACACAGACACAGAAACAGACACAGACATACAGACAGACAGACAGGCAGACAGACAGACAGACAGACAGACACAGAGACAGACAGACAGACAGACACACACACACACACACACACACACACACACACACACACACACACACACACACACACACACACACACACACACACACACACACACACACACACACACACACACACACACACACACACACACTCCTTCCCCTGATCCCCCCTCTCTCTCACCCTCCTTGTCCCCACCTCTCCCTCTTTTCCCCTCTCCCTCTCCCATTCACCCCCTTTGCTTCTCCCTCCTTCTCACTCTCCATATTTTCCCCTCAATCCCCCTCCCCACCCCTCTCCCATTTATCCACTGTCTTCAGCTTCCTCCTCTACCTCCCCACCCCCCCACACTCGGACAAACACACCACGAAACAAACACGCAGAATTACATAAGTTTTTCATTCGTTGGCAACCAAAAAAAAAATGGGTTGCCAGAGAGCAGGAAGGAAAACCAAGGGACTGGAGGATGAACTGCAAAGGAAGATTGGGCAGCAGAGCTCATGAAAAGGGAACATGAATGGAGAAAGAAGTTAGAAGAACTTAGAATGAGAATGGAAGAGAGGTTAGATACAGAAAGCAAGAACTGGGAGATGCAAGTCACAGCAGCAGAGGCTAGGATACAGAGATTAGAACAGGAACTGAAAAATCTAAGCAGCCTAAAGAACTAAAGAACAATTTGGGAATGACATCAGAGACTGCTACCTCAGTCACAAACAAGGGGACTGTAGTTAATGAAGGAGAGAAACTGCATGCAGAAGCCCTATCAGGGAAAAGCCCGAGAAAAGGAGAGAATCACATCAGGAGCAATCGAGGGGACTGTAGAAAATGAAAGAGCTAAGCTATATGTGGAGGCCCTAACAGACCACAACAGAGCCCAGGGAAAGCTGAGAAGGTAAAATGACAGGCCACTGGGCCCAATGACAATTGATAGTGAAGAAACTGAAGAAATGAAAGCTGCAATGGAGGAAACTAAATCGAATCAGTGGATACATAGGGATATGCAGTGGGAGAATGAAAGGGAGAGGTCAGTCTTTGTTTATGGGCTCCAGGAAGTTGAAGGGGAAACTTAAGAAGCCAGAAGACAAGGGGAGAAAAATGTAATTGAAAGCATCATAAAAGCAATAGGAGAAGATGACATGACCCAGCTGGCGAATTTTTGGAGAATAGGGGGGTTTGCAAGAAAAAGAACCCGGCCAGTGAAAGTGACTTTCAAGGCAGAATCGACTCGGAACAGGATTCTACAGGAGAAAGCAAGATAAAGGGACATGCCGGCATACCAGAAGGTGTATCTCGACCATGACAGAACACAAGAAGAAAGGCAGAAACTGAGAGAGATGGTACAAAGACGAAAGGAAGAAAGAGAGGTGAAGATGGAGATGGACAGGCAAACCCAGACTCAGAAGGAAGATCAAATACAGCCTCCCTCACAACCACCTACAGAAGCCCCCCATCCAGGACAACCCCAATGCAACCAAACATTCTAATCCAACACACACATGCCATATCCAATGCCCCCACTCACCTCATTACAAACTCCACCCCAACAGCAACCACCCATAGTTCCTTATCATGTCTCCCACTTCCCCAACCCCAACGTACCCCCCCCAGACCACAGTTTTAGAAAAAAAAGTTGAAGGTGTTATATACAAATGCAGACAGAATAACAAATAAGTGCGAAGAGTGGCATGAAAGAATCAAGGAGACATCCCTAGACATAATAGCACTCACAGAAACAAAACTCACGAAGATGATAACAGATTCAATCTTTCCATCTGGATACCAAATCCTCAGGAAAGATAGAGGGAGGAAATGGGAGGAGGAGTTGGACTGCTCATTAAAAGCCGGTGGGAATTTGAGAAAATGGAAGGAATGGATGGCATGGGCGAAAGGGACTACTTAGTAGGAACAATGCAGTCTGAGGGCCATAAGGTGGTAATTGTTGTAATGTACAATCCGCCACAGAACTGCAGGAGGCCAAGAGAGGAATACAACAAGAGCAACAGAGCAATGGTCATCACACTAGCCAAGGTGGCCAGAAGAGCTCACATGGGGGGAGCAAAGTTACTAGTTATGGGTGATTTCAATCACAAGGAGATTGACTGGGAAACCCTGAAACCTCATGGGGGACCCAAAACATGGAGAGCCAAGATGATGAATGTGGTACTGGAAAACCTCATCCATCAACATATTAGAGACACTACCAGAGAGAGAGGTGAGGATGATCCAGCAAGACTTGACCTTGTATTCACCTTGAGTAATTCGGACATCGAGGATATCATGTATGAAAGGCCCCTAGGAGCTAGTGATCATGTGGTTCTGTGCTTTGACTACATAGTTGAGCTACAAGTGGAAAGAGTAGCAGGAATAGAATGGGAAAAGCCAAACTACAAAAGTGGGGACTACACAGGCATGAGGAATTTCCTGCAAGACGTTCAGTGGGAGAGAGAACTAGCTGGAAAACCAGTAAAAAAATGATTGACTATGTGACAACAAAAAGCAAGGGAGCAGAGGAAAGATTTGTTCCCAAGGGAAGCAGAAATAATGGGAAGACTAGAACAGTCCTTGGTTCACCCAAAGGTGTAGGGAGGCAAAAACTAGGTGTACTAGAGAATGGAAAAGGCACAGAGAACAAAGGATCCAGGAAAGTAAAGAGATCAGCCGAAGAGCCAGAAACGAATATGCACAGGTAAGAAGGAAGGCTCAGCGACAATACGAAAATGACACAGCATCGAAAGTCAAGTCTGACCCGAAGCTGTTGTATAGCCACATCAGGAGGAAAACAACAGTCATGGACCAGGTAATCAGACTGAGGAAGGATGATGGGGAGTTCACAAGAAACGAGCAAGAGGTATGTGAGGAGCTCAACACGAGATTTAAAGTAGTATTTGTAGTGGAAACCGGTAGAAAATCAGAACAGGGAGGTACACCAACAAGCACTAAAACGCATGAAAACATACCTAACAGGATGGAAACGAGTGAAGAGATGTTGGATTAGATCAATTATAGGACCGGTACTATTTTTTTTATATTTGAATGATGTAACTGAAGGGATAGGTAGAGGTATCCTTGTTCACAGATGATGTGAAACGGTTAAGGAGAATAAAAGATGAGAACTACGAAATGCTTTAAATGGATCTGGACAGGCTGCTGGTTTGCTCTGACAAACGTCTTCTAGTGAAAAGTTATGAAGTTTGGGGATGGACAAAAAAACAGTAGACGGAGTGCAGGCTCGGGGGAAGGGGGCAAAGGCTGCAAATCTCACTCCCGGAGGACTTTGTGGGGTGCGCATTGTGTGAGCATATAACCTGAGGCGCACATCAACAGAATAACTGCTGCAGAATGCCCGTCTGGCAAATTTAAGTCTAGCTTACAGAAATCTGAGTAAGGATCCATTCACGACATTGTATACGATGCACGTGAGGCCCATACCAGAGTATGCGACACCAGTATGATGCACACACCTGGTCAAACATGTCAAGGAATTGGAGAAAGTGCAGAGGTTTGCAACGAGAGTAGTCCCGGTGCTAATGGGTATATAATATTAGGAGAGGTTAAGGGAACTCAGCTGACGACACTAGAGCAGCTATGTCACACTGGAACCCATTCCAGTATGACGTAGCTGTGTTTCCGAGGAAGTGCAGGAAGACTTCCTTGAGCTGACGTCCAACTCCTTAGCTGAGGATGACTTCAAAACTGAAGATATTCTGGGACGAATACCATCATGTTTAGCCTTTTCTCATGTCAAGTTTTTCGGATTCTGATATTTGGATCTATATACCTTTGTGAGTCTTCATTTTCTGCTCTAGTTACTGCCAAGACCAATACAGAAATAAACTAAACATTTGAATGAGCTCTCTGGCAGGTGCTCACACTTGCACTGTGCTCTCTGGCTGGTGCTCACACTTGCACTGTGCTCTCTGGCAGGTGCTCACACCTGCGCTGTGCTCTCTGGCAGGTGCTCACACTTGCACTGTGCTCTCTGGCAGGTGCTCACATATTCTAGATCTGGCAGCTGAGAAGCAGTGTCATAAATCTCAGTATATATTTTCTCACTTTAAATGTTCTGTAATTGCAGTTTTGTCTTTAAATAGACTTCTGAATATTTAAAAATAATAAAATTAAAAACGAAAACTAGTTTCAATTTTTTTTAACACACCGGCCGTCTCCTATCGAGGTAGGATGAACCAGAAAGGAAAAAAAAACACTTTCACCATCACTCACTCCATCACTGTCTTGACAGAGGCGCGCCGATATTACAGTTCAGATGTCCCTCCAAGCTGTAAATATCATCACCCCTCTTTCAAACTGTACTTCTCACCTCCAGAACCACAACATCCCTAGCCATCCTTCAGAGTGCAGTCACTGTACTTATCACCTCCAGAACCACAACATCCCTAGCCATCCTTCAGAGTGCAGTCACTGTACTTATCACCTCCAGAACCACAACACCTCTAGCCATCCTTCAGAGTGCAGGTACTGTACTTCTCACCTCTAGAGCCACAACATCCCTAGCCATCCTTCAGAGTGCAGGCATTGTACTTCTCGCCTCCAGAACCACAACATCCCTAGCCTTCTGTCCGAGTGCAGGCACTAAGCCTCCCACTTCCATGGCTAGTTCTGCTAACCGGTTTCCCTGAATACTTCATGAATGCCATCTTGCTCACATTCCAACAGAACGTCAAGTAAAAAAGTCCACTTGCCTCCATTTACTCCTGCCTAACACACTCACAAAAACCTTTTGGATATAACCAAGACTCTCACATGCAAGACCTCCTTTACCCCCTACCTCTTACCTTTTTTTTAGGACGACCTCTACCCCTCCTGCTCGCCAGTACAGATTCATATACCCTCCAAGTCATCCCATTTTGCTTTATTCTCTCTAAATGTCAAAACCACCTGTACAAACCTTCCTCAGCCCTCTGAATATTTCTTTTAGTTACTCCGCATCTCCTTCTAATCTCTAACCTACGAATTCTCTGCTTAATATTCACACAACACATTGTTCTCGGACACATATTCCCTGCATGAGGGCACTGTGTGATGTGAATACTACCCATAACAATTCGTATTTTGGAGATTAGGAGACGCAGGGTTACTAAAAGTATTATCCAGAGGGCTGAGGATGGGTTACTAAGGTGGTTTCGAAGTTCAGAGGATGGAACAAAACAGACAGACCTGGAGGATATATAAATCTGTAGTGGAGGGAAGGAAGGGTCGTCAGTTTCTCTATTTAAATAAAGTAGACCTTTGTTTTATTTTGAGTTTTTACATTTTTGAATTTTATGTGAAGGAAGAGGGGAGGAGCGTGGAGATGAGGACCCACTGTGATGGGGGGCGCCACCCTAAGCAGATTAAGAACTACTACACTAGAAGAAAGAAGGAATAGGGGTGATATGACAACAACATATAAAATATTTAGATGAATTTTTAGGGTGGACAGGGATAGATTGTTTGAGAGATGCGAGACATTAAAAGAAAGACAGAGCTGGAAGATGAAATCACGGATGAGTAACCGGGATGATAGGAAGTATTTCTTCAGCTTTGGAGTAGTCAGGAAGTGGAACGACCTGGAAAAATGAAGAAAGGGTGCGATAAGGCTCTCAGAGCCATTAGAGAGTAAACCTATTAACAACCAACGACGAGGCGGGGCCAGGAGCCAAGACTCAACCGCGATAACCCCATAAAGGTGAGTACATATAGATGAGTAGACACACACACACACTTTTGTAGATGAATGGTTCAGAGAACCGACATGTTGATAAATTAGACACATGTGCAACTCTTGGGTATCTTTATTGAGGAAACGTTTCGCCACACAGTGGCTTCATCAGTCCATACGTAGGAGAAACTTGAAGAACAGGAGGAGAATGAGGTAATCAGTCCCTCAACCTTGAGTCGATGTGTTCAGTCCATCAATCTTGAATAGAATACGGCATATCAGCGGAGAAGCAGCTTATAAGAGTTGCACATGTGTCTAATTTATCAACATGTAGGTTCTCTGAACCATTCATCTACAAACCTGTCAGACACTGCAACTTCTTGGGTCTTAATACTTAGGAATTCTTCGCTTGCCTAATTCTTGGGCACGACCTACTTCAACATTGAACAAATGTGACACGACCTATGACTGCTGCACCTCTCCTGCCACACGGTTTATAAGCTGCTTCTCCGCTGATATGCCGTATTCTATTCAAGATTGATGGACTGAACACATCGACTCAAGGTTGAGGGACTGATTACCTCATTCTCCTCCCGTTCTTCAAGTTTCTCCTACGTATGGACTGTTTAAGACACATGTGCAACATCTGGATATCTTTATTGTAGACGTTTCGCCATCCAGTGGCTTTATCAATACAGATTCTAGGACATAATAGGAAGACAGTAGAACTATATACAAAAGATGAGGTAATCAGTCCCTCGGCCTTGGAGTTAGTGTTCACAGCATCGTGGTGGAGGAGAGTCTGGAGCAAAGGCAAGAAGACTGGCGTTTTTATAGGCGTCAGTGGATGGGACGGGCAGCAGACGAGGGCAGTCACTGGTAGGCGGGATTCCCCAGTGGAAGTAGGTCATTCCCAAAGAGATGGGTTAGTTGCAGCAGCCGTGAAGAAGGTCTTGTAGATGTCCTCTGAACCAAGATTCCATGATGTTGCAGTGTCTGACAAGTTGTGCAAGAAAGGTATAAAATACCGACAATATGAAAGTTTAAGACACATGTGCAACATCTGGATATCTTTATTGTAGACGTTTCGCCATCCAGTGGCTTTATCAATACAGATTCTATGAAGCCACTGTGTGGCGAAACGTTTCCTCAATAAAGATAGCCAAGAGTTGCACATGTGTCTAATTTATCACACACACACACACACACACACACACACACACACACACACACACACACACACACACACACACACAGTAGCCACTATGCAAGCGGAATACCAGATCAGCTGATGAATCAATAATAACAACGTACACGCAGTGGAAAACTTGTTTTTGTGTCCGGGTCCAAATTGGTGTGTTTGTACGCCAACCATCCTTCACTCTTCTTCCCTCTCCTCCTTCACCTTCTCACCATCCCCTTCTCCATCTCACTCCCTACCTCCATCCCTCCCCCTTTCAGTCTCAGTCCCTCCTCTCTTCTACCATCCTTCCTTTTCATATTCTTCTTGCTTTCTCCTTTTCTCTTCCCCTCAGTACATCCTTCAACTTCCTTTCCTTCACTTTCCATTTTTCATCATTGCACCATCTTTATTTCTCTCATTCCTCTTTACGTTCATCCCCCAACCCTTCTCACTCCCACCGTTCTTCTCCCATCCTTCCTTCTCTCTCTCTCCCCCTCCCTATCCCTCGGGTCATCCCGCCGTTTCCTCAGTCCCTCCACAACCATTGTCTCTCCCTCCATCCCTCCCCAATCCCGAGGTAAATCCCTCCCTCCATCCTGTCACATCCCCGTCTCTCTCTCTCAGTTCAATCTCCTCTCCTTGGAACGTACCCATTAAACCCGCTAACTTTACATTTAGAAAGTATGTAGGGAAAGTATTGGTTTGGAAATAGAATAATCGATGAGCGGGACAGTTTGCTTTGTAGAGTTATTGAACATAAGAACATAAGAACATAAGAATGTAGGAACACTGCAGAAGGCCTACTGGCCCATACGAGGCAGGTCCTTATCAAAACGATCTCTACCTAAAGCCACCCAAGAAATAACTCCCGTACCCAATGACACAAATCAAACCCAGCCCCTCCCACTCATATATTTGTCTAGTCTCTTCTTAAAGCTACACAAGGTCCTAGCCTCTATCACCCCACTAGGAAGACTGTTCCACGCATCTACAACTCTGTTAGAAAACCAGTACTTACCTATGTCCTTTCTAAATCTAAATTTATCCAACTTATATCCATTATTTCTGGTTCTTACCTGGTTCGACACCCTCAGTACTTTATTAATATCTCCCTTGTTTATGCCTGTCATCCACTTATACACTTCAATGATATCTCCTCTCGTTCTACGCCTCTCCAGAGAGTGGAGATTTAAGGCTTTAAGTCTATCTTCATACGGGAGGTTCCTTACACAGTAAATCATTTTAGTCATTCTTCTCTGTATGCTCTCTAATGAGTCTATATCCATCCTGTAGTAAGGAGACCAAAACTGAGCAGCATAATCTAAATGAGGCCTCACTAGTGATGTATAGAGCTGTAAAATAACTTTTGGACTTCTGTTACTTATACTTCTTGAGATAAATCCAAGTAATCTATTGGCCTTGTTGCGCACACTGAGGCACTGCTGTCTTGGCTTTAGATTTCTGCTTACCATGATTCCCAAGTCTTTTTCACATTCTGTATGATCAAGACACCTTACACTTATTCACATTGAACTTCATCTGCCATTTTTCAGACCAAGACATTAATTTGTCCAAATCGTCCTGGAGTTCATTGATATCCTCCTCAGATTGAATTATACGGCCTATCTTTGTATCATCAGCAAATTTACTCATGTCACTCGTAATCCCTTCATCAAGGTCATTAATGTAAATTATGAACAAGAGAGGGCCCAAAACTGATCCCTGTGGAACGCCACTAGTGACTAATCCCCATTCAGATTTCACTCCATTAATGGTAACTCTCTGCTTTCTATTGGATAGCCATGCCTCAATCCATGCTAGAACTTTACTTCCTATACCATGAGCTGCCACTTTTCTTAAGAACATAAGAAAGGAGGAACACGGCAGCAGGCCTGTTGGCCCATACTAGGCAGGTCCTTTACAATTCATCCCACTAACAACATTTGACCAACCCAATTTTCAATGCCACCCAAGAAACAAGCTCCGATGTGCAAGTCCCTCTCAAATCCAACCCCTCCCACTCATGTACTTATCCAACCTAAATTTGAAACTACCCAAAGTCCCAGCCTCAATAACCCAACTAGGTAGACTGTTCCACTCATCAACTACCCTATTTCCAAACCAATACTTTCCTATGTCCTTTCTAAATCTAAACTTATCTAATTTAAATCCATTACTGCGGGTTCTCTCTTGGAGAGATATCCTCAAGACTGTAATAAAGTTGGTAGAATTACCGACAATATGTAAAGTAAAAGGACACAAGTGCAACAAATGTGACATTTATTGTGGCAACGTTTCGCTCTCCAGGAGCTTCATCAAGCCATTACAAACAATGAACATTAAAATGGTATAAAATACCGACAGATTGTTAGGTAAGACACATATGCAACAGTTAGGTATCTTTATTTCGAAACGTTTCGCCTACACAGTAGGCTTCTTCAGTCGAGTACAGAAAAGTTGATAGAAGCAGAAGATAATTGAAGACGATGTAATCAGTCCATCACCCTTAAAGTTTTGAGGTGGTCAGTCCCTCAGTCTGGAGAAGAGCATTGTTCCGTTGTCTGAAACAATATGAAGTTGAAGTGACAGGATGGAGCCTTATATAGTGCCAGGAGGTGAGACGTAGGTTGCTTTGGGAGGGCAGGTCCCTCTCAAACCCAGCCGATCTCACTAGTAGAGGTCGAAGTTGATGGTCTGTACCAAGATACCCTTGTGTTGCAGTGTCTGACAGAATGAACATTAAAATGGTATAAAATACCGACAGATTGTTAAGTAAGACACATATGCAACAGTTAGGTATCTTTATTTCGTAACGTTTCGCCTACACAGTAGGCTTCTTCAGTCGAGTACAGAAAAGTTGATAGAAGCAGAAGATACTTGAAGACGATGTAATCAGTCCATCACCCTTAAAGTTTTGAGGTGGTCAGTCCCTCAGTCTGGAGAAGAGCATTGTTCCATTGTCTGAAACAATATGAAGTTGAAGTGACAGGATGGAGCCTTTATATAGTGCCAGGAGGTGAGACGTAGGTTGCTTTGGGAGGGCAGGTCCCTCTCAAACCCAGCCATTCTCACTAGTAGAGGTCGAAGTTGATGGTCTGTACCAAGATACCCTTGTGTTGCAGTGTCTGACAGAATGAACATTAAAATGGTATAAAATACCGACAGATTGTTAGGTAAGACACATATGCAACAATTAGGTATCTTTATTTCGAAACGTTTCGCCTACACAGTAGGCTTCTTCAGTCGAGTACAGAAAAGTTGATAGAAGCAGAAGATATTTGAAGACGATGTAATCAGTCCATCACCCTTAAAGTTTTGAGGTGGTCAGTCCCTCAGTCTGGAGAAGAGCATTGTTCCATTGTCTGAAACAATATGAAGTTGAAGTGACAGGATGGAGCCTTATATAGTGCCAGGAGGTGAGACGTAGGTTGCTTTGGGAGGGCAGGTCCCTCTCAAACCCAGCCGTTCTCACTAGTAGAGGTCGAAGTTGATGGTCTGTACCAAGATACCCTTGTGTTGCAGTATTTTATACCATTTTAATGTTCATTCTGTCAGACACTGCAACACAAGGGTATCTTGGTACAGACCATCAACTTCGACCTCTACTAGTGAGAACGGCTGGGTTTGAGAGGGACCTGCCCTCCCAAAGCAACCTACGTCTCACCTCCTGGCACTATATAAGGCTCCATCCTGTCACTTCAACTTCATATTGTTTCAGACAACGGAACAATGCTCTTCTCCAGACTGAGGGACTGACCACCTCAAAACTTTAAGGGTGATGGATTGGTTACATCGTCTTCAAGTATCTTCTGCTTCTATCAACTTTTCTGTACTCGACTGAAGAAGCCTACTGTGTAGGCGAAACGTTTCGAAATAAAGATACCTAACTGTTGCATATGTGTCTTACCTAACATTACAAACAATACATGGACACAGAGGGTATATAAAGGCTCAGAGTGAGGTGAATACTAGTGAGGTACCATTTCGATGTTCACTAGTGGTAGTAGTGGTAGTGGTAGTGACAAAAGTAATACAATATGGTAGAGCAATTAATTCGTACATGAGTAAAAGGATATAAAAGCTATTACTTGGGTAACATAAAAATAGGTTGGACAAATATAAACTGGAATGAGGCAGCTTGTTTCAGTGTTCACTCTCTGTGCTTTGTGTAGTATAACAGGAGAGACTATGTGATGGCAGGGTTTACTGTTTTCAGGAGGATTCTTGCTAAGACTTCGGAGATGGTGAAGCTGCCGTTGTTTTGTTTAATTGTATTCGAAACAGCGATCAGTGCTGATTCGAGGCACTTGCGTCTGCGGAAATTAGTTTCTTTTATCACTAATTGGGCGTCTCTGAATTTCATAAGATGATTGGTGGAATTTCGGTGTTGTACACAGGCGTTGTTTAAGTTGTCGTTCCTACATGCGTATATGTGTTCATTGAGGCGGGTGTCGAGGTTTCTGGCTGTTTCACCTACGTAAATCTTGTCACAGCCTCCACAGGGTATAGTGTAAACTCCTGCATTGACTGGTTCGTGGTGCTTGGGTTTTGTCCTGGTTAGATCCTTTATTGAAGTGGTAGAAGCGATGGCGACTCTGGTGTTAGCTTGTGAAAGTACTTTTGAGACGTTTAGTGCAACCTGGCTGTTGGGAAGAATTATAACTTTGTTGGGAGCGGTGTTGATGCGTGGAGAATTGATGATCTGAAGAGCTCTTTTCTTGCAGTCTTTGATGAAAAAAGGAGGAAATTGTAACTCAGTGAATGTTTGGTGAATGTAAGTACATTCCTCGTCAAGAAACTCAGGACTACAAATTCGGTATGCTCTTAGGAAAAACCCGATGATGATGCTTCTTTTGGTCTTGGTATCTTGACTGGAATAGAAGTGTGTGAGATCATTTTTATTGGTGGGTTTCCGATAAACTTGAAATCTTAGGTTGTTGTCTACTTTGTGAATGAGGACGTCGAGGAAAGGTAGCTTGTCATTGGACTCTTCTTCTAGTGTAAACTGAATCGCTGGTTCAACTGCGTTGAGCCTTGCCTGAAGATCCCGTACATCAAAACGTTTTGGAGTTATTACGAGGACATCGTCCACGTAACGTAACCAAGTGACGCTTGAAGGGATGATGTTGGCGAAGTGTTCGGACTCTAGGTGTTCCATGTATAAGTTGGCTAGGACGGCACTTATTGGGGACCCCATTCCCATGCCGTAGGTTTGTTTGTAGAGCTTGTTATTGAAGGAAAAACAGTTGAAGTTAACACAGAGTTCAATCAAGTCAACAAAATCTCCGGGAGGTAAAGGAAGATTAAGGTCCTGGTTGACTTTACGTCGTAGAACCTCGATGGCTTTTTTGGTAGGTACTTTTGTGAAGAGGGAAGTCACATCCAAACTGCTTAGTTTCTTGTTACGGATGGAGAGGTTACGGATGCGGTTGAGAAGGTCGCCTGAGTGTTTAAGATGAGCGGGGCTGATGGTCCCCAGAAGGCAGGAAAGATGTTTGGCAAGAACTCCGGCTAGTTTGTGTGGAGCACTGCCTATTCCTGACGTGATTGGTCTGAGAGGAATATTGTGTTTATGGGTCTTGGGTAAACCATACATGTGTGCTGGTTTAGGGTTGCTTGGTAACAAGTACAGAAGTTTCTTCCCTTCTCTAGAGCGTTTGAGTATTTGTCTGGTTTTGTATAGAAAGTCTTTGGTGAGCGTCTTCCACTGTTGAGTGCTGATGGGTTCGTATGTAGATTGATCATTCAAAAGGTCCATCATTTTAGTGTTGTAGTCACTGGTGTTGAGTATGACGACTCCACCTCCTTTGTCGGCGGTGGTGACGATAATGTTGGGGTCGTTGGCGAGGTCCTTAAGGGCAGTGATGTATCTTCTAGGAAGATTAGAAGAAGAAGGTTCACATAAAGCTGCAGTGAGAAGGCCCTGTATATAACCCTTCTGGAAGTTGCTGTCACTGTGTCTATGGTTCCTGGTAACAAGATTGAGTTGATAGTTAGGTTTGCGTATGTTGGTGGTAAATTTGAGTCCCAGACTCAGTGCTTGTTTCTCGTAGTCGGTTAAGGTGCGTGACGATAAGTTGTTTATCAGGGATTCGCGTCCCATTTCCTTCCATCGACTGTTAGTGCAGAGGTACTGAAGTTTGCGATTGAGTTTGATCTTCTGTTGGAGGTTAGCTGTGGTGACTGTGCTGAGAATATGCTCAGCAGTGTGTTGGTCAATCTGAAGATTGGCCCTCATATTCCTTGCAGTTTCAAAGGTTTCCTTAGCGATGTTAGAAAGTTCTTCGGCACATTCAGTTAAGTAAGCTTGGGTAGCTGGAGAGAAGGGGTGCTTGGAGTTGGAGAGTTGTGCAGGAGTAGACTTAGGGATCACCTTCTCTGCCAGGCAATCTTGTAGGAAGTTGTGTCTGTTGCGATAGCTGTGAGCACGAAGAAGGGTGTCCAAATAACGTCTGCATGAAATGTCCATTATGTTGCGGTGTCCGACAGATTGTAATAAAGTTGGTAGAATTACCGACAATATGTAAAGTAAAAGGACACAAGTGCAACTAATGTGACATTTATTGTGGCAACGTTTCGCTCTCCAGGAGCTTTATCAAGCCATTACAAACAATACATAAGAACATAAGAACATAATGAACATCAAAATGGTATACAATACCGACAGGTTGTTAGGTAAGACACATATGCAACAGTTAGACAACTTTATTCCGAAACGTTTCGCCTACACAGTAGGCTTCTTCAGTCGAATACAGAAAGTAGGCAGGAACAGTAGAGATGTGAAGACGATGTAATCAGTCCATCACCCTTAAAGTCGTAGAATTTGAGGTTGTCAGTCCCTCGGCCTGGAGAAGTTCAGTTCCATAGTCAGGAACTATCTGAAGATCAAGCGACAGTGCGGAGACTTAAATACTGTCGGAAGGAGAGGTGCAGGGTAGTAGTAGTGGTAGTAGTGAGAGGCAACTGAGAGGTCATGTCCCTCTCAGATCCAACCCTTCTCACTTGAAAAGCTTGTCCAAGGTGTTTTCTGTACCAAGATGCCACGTGTTGCAGTGTCTGACAAGATGAACATCAAAATGGTATACAATACCGACAGGTTGTTAGGTAAGACACATATGCAACAGTTAGACAACTTTATTCCGAAACGTTTCGCCTGAAGAAGCCTATTGTGTAGGCGAAACGTTTCGGAATAAAGTTGTCTAACTGTTGCATATGTGTCTTACCTAACAACCTGTCGGTATTGTATACCATTTTGATGTTCATCTTGTCAGACACTGCAACACGTGGCATCTTGGTACAGAAAACACCTTGGACAAGCTTTTCAAGTGAGAAGGGTTGGATCTGAGAGGGACATGACCTCTCAGTTGCCTCTCACTACTACCACTACTACTACCCTGCACCTCTCCTTCCGACAGTATTTAAGTCTCCGCACTGTCGCTTGATCTTCAGATAGTTCCTGACTATGGAACTGAACTTCTCCAGGCCGAGGGACTGACAACCTCAAATTCTACGACTTAAAGGGTGATGGACTGATTACATCGTCTTCACATCTCTACTGTTCCTGCCTACTTTCTGTATTCGACTGAAGAAGCCTACTGTGTAGGCGAAACGTTTCGGAATAAAGTTGTCTAACTGTTGCATATGTGTCTTACCATAAGAACATAAGAAAGGAGGAACACTGCAGCAGGCCTGCTGGCCCATACTAGGCAGGTCCTTTACAATTCATCCCACTAACAAACATTTGACCTACCCAATTTTCAATGCTACCCAAGAAATAAGCTCTGATGTGCAAGTCCCACTCAAATCCAACCCATCCCACTCATGTATTTATCCAACCTAAATTTGAAACTACCCAAAGTCCTAGCCTCAATAACCCAACTAGATAGACTGTTCCACTCATCTACTACCCTATTTCCAAACCAATACTTTCCTATGTCCTTTCTAAATCTAAACTTATCTAATTTAAATCCATTACTGCGGGTTCTCTCTTGGAGAGATATCCTCAAGACCTTGTTAATATCCCCTTTATTAATACCTATCTTCCACTTATACACTTCGATCAGGTCTCCCCTCATTCTTAGTCTAACAAGTGAATGTAACTTAAGAGTCTTCAATCTTTCTTCATAAGGAAGATTTCTAATGCTATGTATTAATTTAGTCATCCTACGCTGAATGTTTTCTAACGAATTTATGTCCATTCTGTAATATGGAGACCAGAATTGAGCTGCATAATCTAGGTGAGGCCTTACTAATGATGTATAAAGCTGCAGTATGACCTCTGGACTTCTGTTGCTTACACTTCTTGATATAAATCCCAGTAATCTATTTGCCTTATTACGTACGCCTAGGCATTGCTGTCTTGGTTTAAGGTTGCTGCTTACCACAACCCCCAAGTCCTTTTCGCAATCTGTATGGTTAAGTTCTACATTATTTAACTTATAAGTGCTAGGGTTATGGACACTCCCGAGCTTCAGAACCTTGCATTTATCTACATTGAACTGCATCTGCCACTTTTCTGACCAAGAGTAGAGTTTGTCTAAATCCTCCTGAAGTTCCCTAACATCTACGTTTGAATCAATTATCCTACCTATCTTCGTGTCATCGGCGAATTTGCTCATATCACTAGTAATTCCTTCATCAAGATCATTGATATATATTATAAACAACAACGGGCCCAAGACTGATCCCTGTGGAAAGCCACTTGTTACTGATCCCCACTCGGATTTAACCCCATTTATGGACACTCTTTGCTTCCTGTCTGTGAGCCATGATTCGATCCACGAGAGCACCCTTCCCCCAATGCCATGAGCTGCTACTTTCTTCAACAGTCTTTGGTGCGGAACTCTATCAAATGCCTTACTAAAATCTAAGTAAATAATATCAAATTCTTTATCGTGGTCAACAGCCTCAAAAGCTTTACTGAAGAAAGTCAATAAATTAGTTAGACAAGACCGGCCTCTTGTGAATCCATGCTGAGTATCATTAATCAAGCTATGCTTATCGAGATGGCTTCTTATAATCTCAGCTATAATTGACTCTAGTAATTTGCCTACAATTGAGGTCAGGCTTATTGGGCGGTAATTTGACGGTAACGACTTGTCCCCTGTTTTAAAAATAGGAATTACATTAGCCATCTTCCACATATCAGACACTGCACCTGTTTGAAGAGATAAATTAAAAATATTAGTTAATGGTTCACAGACTTCCACTTTGCATTCCTTTAGAACCCTTGAAAAAACCTCATCAGGACCCGGTGACTTATTTTGCTTCAGTCTGTCTATCTGCTTCACAACCATTTCACTAGTGACTGTGATGTTACATAATTTATCTTCTTCTGATCCACTATAAAAATTAATTACCGGAATATTATTAGTGTCTTCCTGTGTAAAAACCGAGAGAAAATAATTATTTAAAATCGAGCACATTTCATTCTCTTTGTCAGTAAGGTGCCCATAGTTATTTTTAAGGGGACCTATCTTATCTCTGACTTTTGTTCTATAGACCTGGAAAAAACTTTTTGGGTTAGTTTTAGAATCCCTAGCAACTTTAATTTCATAGTCCCTTTTATCTTTTCTTATCCCCTTTTTAATGTCCCTCTTAATGTCAATATACTGATTCATAAGATGACCCTCGCCTCTTTTGATACGCCTATAAATTCCTTTCTTATGCCCTAGTAGATATTTCAGCCTATTATTCATCCATTTTGGGTCATTTCTATTTGATCTAATTTCCTTATAAGGGATAAACGTTCTTTGAGCAGCATGTATTGTGATCAGAAAACTGTCATATTGATAGCTCTCTTCGTTACCCCAGTCAACAGATGATAAGTGTTCTCTAAGCCCATCGTAATCTGCTAAGCGAAAATCTGGGACTGTTACTGAGTTATCCCTACTATCATACTTCCATTCAATTCTACATGTAATTGATTTGTGGTCGCTAGCACCCAGTTCCTCTGAAACTTCTAAATTATTAACAAGGGATTCATTGTTTGCCAGAACTAAGTCAAGCAGGTTATTACCCCTTGTAGGTTCTGTCACAAACTGCATCAAAAAACAATCCTGAACTACTTCTAAGAAATCGTATGATTCTAAATTCCCAGTCAAGAAATTCCAATCAATATGACTAAAGTTAAAGTCTCCTAGAATTACTACATTATCGTGCCTTGTGGCCCTAAAAATTTCCTCCCATAGTAGTCTCCCCTGGTCCCTATCTAAATTTGGGGGACGGTATATCACACCTAAAATTAATTTTTCATGCCCCTCTGAAAATTCTATCCAAACAGACTCTGTATGTGTTACTTCAGACTTAATACCCGTTTTTATGCAACAGTTCAAGCGATCTCGGACATACAATGCCACCCCACCCCCCTTCCCGATACTTCTATCTACTTGGAACAATTTAAAACCCTGAATGTGACATTCTGCAGGCATGTCCCGACTTTTTGAATTAAACCACGTCTCAGTAATGGCAAATACATCTATGTTACCTGCACTAGCAACTAGTCTCAACTCGTCCATCTTATTCCTAGCACTGCGACTATTTGTGTAATAAATATTTAATGACCCTCCTATCTCTTTACCCTTCCTGCTCCTTTCTGTTATTCCACTAAACCTATTACTGTCATTGTCAATCAGTGCCACTGGCTTTCCAATATCCTCCTCATTTTGCCTATTACTAGTTCTCCTAGTACTCATGTTACTACCCTGCGACTTCACAGTTTTCCCGCCAAAACCCATACCACTAACTATTCCTAGTTTAAAGACCTAACAGCTCCCTCCACTGCGTTGGCCAGTGCTCCCACCCCACACCTAGACAAGTGAACCCCATCCCTGGCATACATGTCATTTCTGCCATAGAAGAGGTCCCAGTTGTCAATGAATGTTACTGCATTTTCCTTACAGTATTTGTCCAGCCAGCAATTGACACCAATTGCTCTGGACAACCATTCATTTCCAACTCCTCTCCTTGGCAAAATGCCACATATGACAGGTTTGCCACCCTTCTTCCTAATTATCTCTATTGCTGACCTATACCTGCTAATCAGGTCCTCACTCCTACGTCTGCCAACATCGTTGCCTCCAGCACTGAGACAGATAATAGGATTGCTCCCATTACCTCTCATGATGTCATCCAGACGGCT
>NC_091305.1:37936657-37969157 GCF_038502225.1 Cherax quadricarinatus
GTTAGGTAAGACACATATGCAACAGTTAGGTATCTTTATTTCGAAACGTTTCGCCTACACAGTAGGCTTCTTCAGTCGAGTACAGAAAAGTTGATAGAAGCAGAAGATACTTGAAGACGATGTAATCAGTCCATCACCCTTAAAGTTTTGAGGTGGTCAGTCCCTCAGTCTGGAGAAGAGCATTGTTCCGTTGTCTGAAACAATATGAAGTTGAAGTGACAGAATGGGGCCTTATATAGTGCCAGGAGGTGAGACGTAGGTTGCTTTGGGAGGGCAGCTCCCTCTCAAACCCAGCCGTTCTCACTAGTAGAGGTTGTCGAAGTTGATTGAAGGTCTGTACCAAGATACCCTTGTGTTGCAGTGTCTGACAGATTGAACATCAAAATGGTATAAAATACCGACAGGTTGTTAGGTAAGACACATATGCAACAGTTAGGTATCTTTATTTCGAAACGTTTCGCCTACACAGTAGGCTTCTTCAGTCGAGTACAGAAAAGTTGATAGAAGCAGAAGATACTTGAAGACGATGTAATCAGTCCATCACCCTTAAAGTTTTGAGGTGGTCAGTCCCTCAGTCTGGAGAAGAGCAAGGGTATCTTGGTACAGACCATCAACTTCGACCTCTACTAGTGAGAACGGCTGGGTTTGAGAGGGACCTGCCCTCCCAAAGCAACCTACGTCTCACCTCCTGGCACTATATAAAGGCTCCATCCTGTCACTTCAACTTCATATTTTTTCAGACAACGGAACAATGCTCTTCTCCAGACTGAGGGACTGACCACCTCAAAACTTTAAGGGTGATGGACTGATTACATCGTCTTCAAGTATCTTCTGCTTCTATCAACTTTTCTGTACTCGACTGAAGAAGCCTACTGTGTAGGCGAAACGTTTCGAAATAAAGATACCTAACTGTTGCATATGTGTCTTACCTAACAATCTGTCGGTATTTTATACCATTTTAATGTTCATTCTGTCAGACACTGCAACACAAGGGTATCTTGGTACAGACCATCAACTTCGACCTCTACTAGTGAGAACGGCTGGGTTTGAGAGGGACCTGCCCTCCCAAAGCAACCTACGTCTCACCTCCTGGCACTATATAAAGGCTCCATCCTGTCACTTCAACTTGGGTCACACTGTCGCTCGATCACACAGTCCGATCATACAGTTGCTCTACACCGCAAGAAGCCTCTCTTCGACCCTGTCGGGGTGTAGAATTTATATTCTACAAACGTGATATCCTTTTCACAATGCTGTCGAATCGTGTGAAAATCAAGCCTGTGAATGGTGCAATAAATGACTCCTCGAAGTTAGCTTTAGCTACCGTCGTTAGGACCTGCCTGCAGGTCAAATTTACGGCAATCCACTCTCTGAAAGACTCCTTCATTGTCGTCTGCACAGATGACACGGAAGCACTAAAACTAATGGACGACTCTTCAATCAGGACCCTACAAACACAACAATTCACTCTATCCCCGTCTCCATTCTTGAAGTCGAAACGTTCGGTCTTTGTGAAAAGACTTAACAATATCGTCACCTCTCTCTCTATTGAAGCACTGAAGACATCTATTGAGGAACAAAACACGTGGGCCTCGGTAGACAGCATCTCAAAGATCCCCAACGCCTCATCTATGCTAAAGATTACATTCTCAGACATCTCCATGGCTGCCCAAGCTCTCTCTGACGGTCTGGCCATCTCATATTACCACATTCACCCAAGTCATATAGAACAAGAACGTTTCACATACATCTCCCACTGCTGGACCTGCTACTCCTATAATCACACCACCAAGGACTGCCCCATCAAGAATAAGAAGTTTTGTTCAAAATGTGGGAATGATGGACACGATTTCAGATCCTGCACCATTACTACAACACCAACATGTCTTAACTGCAAGGGTAATCATCATACCCTTGCAGCTAAGTGCCCACTCAGGAAAGAAATCATATTGAAGAAAACTAAAGTTCTGAAGAAAACCTCCAATTCACCGACATTCGCTGCAATAACCAAACCACAAACCGACGCCATCAAGACTCTACACGCTAATCTACAGGCACCATCGCCCAGCAACTCCCTCTCTCCACTCCCCGACGGTGCTCCTTCCAAGGTGCTGTACTGCATGGTGTATGCACACCTTGCAAACGCAGCAAGCCCCGGCACTTTCAACACCACTATTAACGAACTATTCCGTCTGAACAACATGCCTGCCTTCAATTTTCCGGAATCCACACCTTCAGAAGACATCCTCAAGATCCTTCCCAACGTCCTGAACTTTACTGCACCTACAGACCTGTCTCCTGCCCAAGCAACTGCTCCTGTAACTTCTATAACCACTTCCACCGCTGACAACGTTGATCAAGTTGCCTCAACCACCGCCTCCCACCTCTCCCAGCCTGCTGTTATACAACCATTACACCTCACAGCTGCTCCTGTCGAACCTCAGTCACCTGCTACCACCATTGTAGATTCTCCCAGTGAATCCACTCCAGAAGAGGAAGATAACGACGACTCCAGTAAACCCTCATGGGAAAACCTTACCTTTTACACTTCTCCTTCAAATACTGACACCATGACCTGTACTGAACTCTACAAAAGCCTCGGTGCTGGAACAGTCAAGTATGCATGTGAATCACCGCTTCACTTCACACTCACCCAAGTTCTTGAGTTCATCAAGCCTCTACGTTTCACCTTCAGCAACAAGGCTAAATTATACCACCTATCTAGAAGCAGCTTCAAAAAGTTCGAAAATGGCTCCATTGCTAACCTGCCTCCTCAGTTACTCCTATAACTCCCATATGTGTTCTACCCTCTGATGTGACCTAGCCTGCTGCCAGCTACTCAAGATTCAAGACTTCAACTACAACAAGTTCAATGCAACAGTCCCTGCTATTCCTGTTCTCAAGTCTGCCACACGATCGCCTTAGCTGCTGGGTTAAGCCCTGGCTCTATTTCTCTTACTAAGAACACTCCTCTCCAGAGCTATTCTTCATCTGTCCCGTCTTCCCCGCTCATCCCATTGGGATCTTACCTAAACTTGTTTGCTTGCTTTTTGCACTTCAACTTCATATTGTTTCACACAACGGAACAATGCTCTTCTCCAGACTGAGGGACTGACCACCTCAAAACTTTAAGGGTGATGGACTGATTACATCGTCTTCAAGTATCTTCTGCTTCTATCAACTTTTCTGTACTCGACTGAAGAAGCCTACTGTGTAGGCGAAACGTTTCGAAATAAAGATACCTAACTGTTGCATATGTGTCTTACCTAACAATCTGTCGGTATTTTATACCATTTTAATGTTCAGCAGACGAGGGCAAAGTCACTGGTAGGCGGGATTCCCCAGTGGAAGTAGGTCCTTCCCAAAGAGATGGGTTAGTTGCAACAGCCGTGAAGAAGGTCTTGTAGATGTCCTCTGAACATCTACCAGTGACTTTGCCCTCGTCTGCTGCCCATCCCTATCCACTGAAGCCTATATAACCGCCAGTCTTCTTGCCTTTGCTCCAGATTCTCCTCCACCACGATGCTGTGAACACTAACTCCAAGGCTGAGGGACTGATTACCTC
Source organism: Cherax quadricarinatus (assembly GCF_038502225.1). Lineage (NCBI taxonomy): Eukaryota > Metazoa > Arthropoda > Malacostraca > Decapoda > Parastacidae > Cherax > Cherax quadricarinatus. Next base: position 37,940,223 of record NC_091305.1, read on the forward strand.
ATCTTTTGTATATAGTTCTACTGTCTTCTTATTATGTCCTAGAATCTGTATTGATAAAGCCACTGGATGGCGAAACGCTACAATTAAGATTTCCAGATGTTGCACATGTGTCTTAACTTTCATATTGTCGGTATTTTATACCTTTCTTGCACAGCATGTATAGTGTTCAGAAAACTGTCATATTGATAGCTCTCTTCGTTACCCCAGTCAACAGATGATAAGTGTTCTCTAAGCCCATCGTAATCTGCTAAGCGAAAATCTGGGACTGTTACTGAGTTATCCCTACTATCGTACTTCCATTCAATGCTAAATGATTTGTGGTCGCTAGCACCCAGTTCCTCTGAAACTTCTAAATTATTAACAAGGGATTCATTGTTTGCCAGAACTAAGTCAAGCAGGTTATTACCCCTTGTAGGTTCAGTCACAAACTGCTTCAAAAAACAATCCTGAACTACTTCTAAGAAGTCGTATGATTCTAAATTCCCAGTCAAGAAATTCCAATCAATATGACTAAAGTTAAAGTCTCCTAGAATTACTACATTATCGTGCCTTGTTGCCCTAACAATTTCCTCCCATAGTAGTCTCCCCTGGTCCCTATCTAAATTTGGGGGACGGTATATCACACCTAAAATTAATTTTTCATGCCCCACTGAAAATTCTATCCAAACAGACTCTGTATGTGTTACTTCAGACTTAATACCCGTTTTTATGCAAGTGATACCCGTTTTTATGCAAAAATCCGGTAGTTACAGTATTTCAAAATTACTAAGCAAGAGGATATTACCCATCCAGGGAACTGGTGTTACTTGCCTCACCTCCTTAGTTCCATTACTACTACTACTACTACTACCACCTCTACCCACGCGTCACCTCACCTGACTCCTGCCACTATATATATAAATGTTTTCTTAGTTTTCTCTGTATTAGGACTGAAGAAGCCACATCGTGAAGACGATGTAATCAGTCCCTCACCCTTGAAGTCGTAGAATTTGAGGTTGTCAGTCCCTCAGCCTGGAGAAGTTCAGTTCCATTGTCAGTAACAAGAGGGCCAAGGGCCAAGAGGCATGCTGCAGTGTTCCTCCTTTCTTATGTTCTTAATTCAAATCCTTGGGCAGTTTTAAAAAGTACCTCGCTAGTGTTTGTTCATATGGCTTTTATCAGTATCAATGACCAAAGGTACATTCCAGCTTTTTATTGAGACGGTATGACTGAATGTAATTTTTTATTCCAGCTTTTTATTGAGACAGTATGAGTAAATGTAATTTTTTTATACCCCTTATACTTTGTTGGATCTATTAACTAACATATCAGTGTGAACAAGGAAATATAAAGAAATAATGCTCAGTTAAAATCTTTATTTAAAATACTTGTACATATAATTAAAATATCATACTTACTATAGTGTATAAAAAATCTTTGTCAGCACTGGGATACAACACAACATTTACCTTATCTGGAGTCGGTTTAAAAAGTGACGAATTATCAGGCAAATCACCGTGACTGATTATTTGTGTTAAGCCATTGAAAATTTCTTTCTTCCTTGTCCACATTTCATCGGCTTCGACCAGAATTTGAGTAATAGGTAAGACCATGTATGCTTGCTCCTCCGTCATCTTAAGAGCTGAATCGTTCTGCACAATATGGAAAGCATTTTCCAGAACATCCATTTGATTGCCTTTGCTTCCGAAGAAATATTCCATAAGGCGTTCATCAGCAATCGGACTGACAGCACTGTGGGGAGAAGAGCTTTGCTTGAAGTTGACGGGCAAAGCTATACAGAGAGCAATTAAGCTAAAGTAAATTACGAGCTTCATTCTTAATAATACGGATCTTACGTCAGACGACCGTTAATAAGTACTTTTGAGAGAGGAATTACTTTTCGTTTTTCCTAGTTGCAGAATATATACCCCTCTGTTCACCTCACCAACCACCATAAAGCTGCATCAGACCTTGACAATGAACATAAAAATGTTGCCTCTCACTACTACTACTACTACTACTACTACTACTACTACTACTACTACTACTACCCTGCACCTCTCCTTCCGACAGTATTTAAGTCTCCGCACTGTCGCTTGATCTTCAGATAGTTCCTGACTATGGAACTGAACTTCTCCAGGCCGAGGGACTGACAACCTCAAATTCTACGACTTTAAGGGTGATGGACTGATTACATCGTCTTCACATCTCTACTGTTCCTGCCTACTTTCTGTATTCGACTGAAGAAGCCTACTGTGTAGGCGAAACGTTTCGGAATAAAGTTGTCTAACTGTTGCATATGTGTCTTACCTAACAGACCTTGACAATACTAGTAGGCCCTTCCCAAATCAAACGACTCCTACCTTAATATTTGTCCAACCTATCCAAGAAACTAGCTTCTGTACCTCAGATTCTTCACAACTACGGTACTCATCACAGATTCATAAGAACATAAGAAAGGACGAACAGTGCAGCAGCCCTGTTGGCCCATACTAGGCAGGTCCTTTACAATCCATCCGGCTGACAAAACATTTGCCCAACCCAATTTTCAGTGATACCCAAGAAATAAGGTCTGATAACTCTATCCACTAATATATGCAAGTCCCGTTCAAATATAACCCTCTCGCTCATGTATTTATCCAACCTAAATTTGAAACTACCCAGGGTTTTAGCCGCAATAACCCAACTAATCAACAACTCATCAACTACCCTATTTGAAGATGAATGGTTTAGAGAACCGACATGTTGATAAATTAGACACATGTGCAACTCTTAAGTATCTTTAAGAACATAAGAAAGGAGGAACACTGCAGCAGGCCTGTTGGCCCATACTAGGCAGGTCCTCTACAATTCATCCCACTAACAAACATTTGACCAACCCAACTTTCAATGCCACCCAAGAAACAAGCTCCGGTGTGCAAGTCCCACTCAAATCCAACTCCTCCCACTCATGTACTTATCCAACCTAAATTTGAAACTACCCAAAGTCCTAAAGTCTAAATCCTCCTGAAGTTCCATGACATCTATGTTTGAATCAATTATCCTACCTATCTTTGTGTCATGGGCGAATTTGCTCATATCACTAGTAATTCCCTCATCAAACTCATTGTTATAGATTATAAACAACAACGGACCCAAGACTGATCCCTGTGGAACGCCACTTGTTACAGATGTCCATTCGGATTTAACCCCATATAAGCATACTCTCTGCTTCCTATTGGTGAGCCATGACTCGATCCACGACAACACTTTTCCCCTAATGCCATGAGCTGGGTTGGTTGAGTAGAGTGCTCCGTAAGATCGGCGGTAAAGGAATTTCTGTTCTGAGAGCTTTAAGTCTTGACGTGGGGGGATTGGATGAGAGTATCATTAGGGCTGTGGGGTACATTATGGTAGATTATATATACATATCGTGGGGAATGAGGGGGAAAGGGGTTAGTGAGGTGAAGAGGCGGGTTTTAGCGGTTACGTTTTATAAAACGTTGTGCCGTAACAGGGAAATTTATGGGAGAAGGCGGGAGCTGGCTTTCTCAGAGGGATATAGAGAACTTACGTTAGAAGTTTTATTAGATTTGTAAATCAGGTGGGAGGGGCAGGGTAGGGATGGTAAATGCTACTGTAGGAAGGTGATGTCAGGGGTAGAAACGGGGTCGCCTCCTTGGGGTAGACAGTTGCAAAGAATGTGCGCGACTTTAGTGTGGCGAGAGAGTTGGAATAATGTAACGTGCGAATGTGTATGAACCTGTGCGTATGGGATGTGTAACGGCACATACACAGTTGTGGCTGTCTGCGCCTGCGTGCGCCTTAGTTACGCTGATGTGATTAAGGATTGGTTGAACTTCATTGTGGCAATATTCCGGGAATTGTTAAGCAATAGATGTGTATCTTAACCTGGTTGAAGTGTCAATGTGTAAGACTTGGTCATGTTTCCCTTATGTTAATATTTGTTATTAAATACAATGTGTCTTTGGTGTTACTGTTTCACCAATACTTATATAATTACCACTTAGGTTTATTCATATATGTCAAGTTAGGATGTAAGTTAACAAGTTGGTGATAACGGTCATATTATTTAGGGGTGAGGGGGGTAATTAATGTGTAATAAGTTTAAGTCATTAACGGTAATACCATCAAAATGGTATACAATACCGACAGGTTGTTAGGTAAGACACATATGCAACAGTTAGACAACTTTATTCCGAAACGTTTCGCCTACACAGTAGGCTTCTTCAGTCGAATACAGAAAGTAGGCAGGAACAGTAGAGATGTGAAGACGATGTAATCAGTCCATCACCCTTAAAGTCGTAGAATTTGAGGTTGTCAGTCCCTCGGCCTGGAGAAGTTCAGTTCCATAGTCAGGAACTGACCTTCTATGGAACTGAACTTCTCCAGGCCGAGGGACTGACAACCTCAAATTCTACGACTTTAAGGGTGATGGACTGATTACATCGTCTTCACATCTCTACTGTTCCTGCCTACTTTCTGTATTCGACTGAAGAAGCCTACTGTGTAGGCGAAACGTTTCGGAATAAAGTTGTCTAACTGTTGCATATGTGTCTTACCTAACAACGGTAATACCAACTTTATTGGTAGTTGTATACATGTGTTTTGAAATGTTATGTTCACATTGTGTTAATCTTATTTAAGGTATTGTGATTTTGGTAATCCTGTACCATCCATGTTGTAAATTTTCTTTTCTCAAGTGAAATGTGTCAAGATATTCCTAAATTGAGGATAATTAATGTCATGATTATTCAGATTGGTGATGGGGTTAGTTTTCAATGTGTGTGTGTGTGAGTGGGGTGAGGGATGATGGGTCACCTGTGTTGTGTGAGTGGGGGGAGGGATGATGGGTCACCTGTGTTGTGTGAGTGGGGGGAGGGATGATGGGTCACCTGTGTTGTGTGAGTGGGGGGAGGGATGATGGATCACCTGTGTTGTGTGAGTGGGGGGAGGGATGATGGGTCACCTGTGTTGTGTGAGTGGGGGGAGGGATGATGGGTCACCTGTGTTGCAGCACAGGTTTCTTAATAATGCATTTGTAGGTCTTGTGTAATTTGTTGCGAGTTGTATTATGGGTGATTGTCATTAAGCTTGGTGAATTATTATTGTGTTGAGGTTGTAATTTAGGAGTTATATTTATAGCCATTTTGTGGCCTTTATTATTATCCCTTTATTCCTTCTTGAATTGTGATATGTTTTAAAAACTTGTAAATAGTATGACAGGTGTTGCCTGGATTGTTATGTGTTTATATATTGTGTTGTTGATGTTATCCTTGTTCAAGTCATTTTTTTAATTTTAAGTAGCAGGGGAATGTACAATGTATTCATTGGTGGGGGGGGGGGGAGTGTAAGCAATACTGAGTAAGTTCCACTTTATGAACCTTGTGTACTTGTGTACTTGTGAAACAACGTACGTAGAAGCAGTCTATAGGTTGTGTTCATTTTATATTAATGTCTTTATGTATGTGCTTATTCAGTAGATTGTGTAGTGAATGTCCATTGCTCATCACCAGTGTCAGTGTTACATATTGATATATGTACCTATGTATATTTGTATGTTAAGTTTTAAATAAAATATAAAAAAAAATGCCATGAGCTGCCACTTTCTTTAACAGTCTCTGATGTGGTACTCTGTCAAAAGCCTAACTAAAATCTAAATAAACAATATCGAATTTTTTATCATGATCAAGGGCCTCAAAAGCTTTACTGAAGAAGGTTAATAAATTAGTTAGGCAGGAACGGCCCCTCGTGATTCTATGCTGAGTAACATTAATGAAGCTGTGCTTATCCAGATGGCTTCTTATAATCTCAGCTATAATTGACTCTAGTTATTTGCCTACAATTGAAGTTAGGCTCATTGGGCGGTAATTTGACGGTAACGACTTGTCCCCTGCTTTAAAAATAGGAATTACATTAGCCATCTAACAGATATCAGACACTACACCTGTTTGAAGAGAAATATAAAAAATATTAGTCAATGTTTCACAAGGTTCCATTTTACACTCTTCAAGAACCCTTGAAAAAAGTTTATCAGGGCCCGGGGATTTATTTTGCTTTAACCAGTCTATCTGTTTGATAACCACTTCGCTAGTGACTGTGATATTGCATAATTTATCATCTTCAGGCCCACTATAAAAAATAATTACTGGGATATTGTTAGTGTCTTCCTGAGTGAAAACCGAGAGAAAATAATTATTAAGAATAGAGCACATTTTATTCTTCTTGTCAGTGAGATGCCCAGAGTTATTTTTAAGTGGACCTATCTTATCTCTAACTTTTGTCCTATAAACCTGAAAAAAAACCTTTTTGGGTTAGTTTTCAAAACCCTAGCAACTTCAGTTTCATAGTCCCATTTAGCTTTTCTTATCCCCTTTTTAACGTCCCTCTTAATGTCAGCACTGATTCATAAGATGACCCTTACCTCTTTTGATATGCTTATAAATTCCTTTTTTTTCTGTCCTAAAAGTTATTTAAGCCTATTTTTCATCCATTTTGGGTCATTTCTTTTCGATCTAATTTCTTTTAACGAATAAATGTTCTTTGGGCAGCATATATTTTGTTAAGAAAGCTGTCATACTGATAGCTCTCTTCGTTACCCCAGTCCACAGATGATAAGTGTTCTCTAAGCCCATTGTGATCTGCTAAGCGAGAATCTGGGACCATTACTGAATTATCCCTACTATCACACTTCCATTCAATGCTAAAGGTAATTGATTTGTGATCGCTTGCGCCAAGTTCCTCTGTAATTTCTAAATAATTAACAAGGGTTTCCTTGTCTGCCAAAACCAAGTCAAGCAGATTATTTCCCCTTGTAGGCTCTGTCACAAACTGCCTCAAAAAAAAAAAAAAAAAAAAAAAAATCCTGAACTACTTCTAAGACGTTGTTTGATTCTAAATTCCCAGTCAAGAAATTCCAATCAATATGACTAAAGTTAAAGTCTCATAATTACTACGCTATCGTGCCATGTGGCCTTAACAATTTCCTCCCATAGTAATCTCCCTTGGTCTCTATCTAAGTTTGGGGGACAGTATATGACTCCTAGAATAAATTTTTCATGTCCCTCTGAAAATTCTACCCAGACACTCTGTATGTATTACTTCAGACTAATACCCGTTTTTATGCAACTGTTCAACTATCTCGGACATACAGTGCCACCCCACCCCCCTTCCCGATACTTCTATCTACTTTGAACAATTTGAAACCCTGAATGTGACATTCTGCATTCTTGTCCCGACTTTTTGAATTAAACCACGTCTCAGTTATGGCAAATACATCAATGTTACCTGCACTAGCAACTAATCTCAACTCGTCCATATTATTCCTAGCGCAACGGGTATTAGCATAATGTATATTTAAAGACCCTCCTTTTTCTTTACCCTTTCTGCTCATTTCTGTTTTTCCACTGAACCTATTACTGCCCTTGTCACCTAGTGCCATTGGCTTTCTGCCTATTACTAGTACCCCTGGTATTCATATTACTACACAGGGACTTCCTACAAGAGTGATGTACTGTACTGTGCTTGTATTTAACACTGTGGTGACCTGTACTTAACAATGGTGACCTGTACTTAACTCAGTGGTGACATGTGCTTAACTCTGTCAGTGGTGACCTGTACTTAGCTCTGTAAAGACGTGTCTTATGTGCTCTCTGTAAATCTGAACAAGATGTCCTCTTTTGAGCAACTCTACCAGCAGCTAAAGGAAGAACTGAGAATGGGTAAGCTTTGAGATACAGCAACTAACTGAGGAAAACAAGAAGATTCGTAGTAATCCTCCTGTTGAGAATCCTCAAGCCAAGAAAGGGACCTGGACAGTGGCTGGAAAACATGGGACAAAGTTAAGGATCAAGAAGACGGATGGAGAGGTAGACTCAGCGATGATTCAGGAAACTGTTGTGGAAACATCGAACACATTCTCCATGCTACCTGATGAATGTGAGTCGACTACTGGGAGCATCACGACGAACGACGCCAAGGAAGGTGAAAACATTGTTGTTGTTGGGGATTACCAGGTTAGGTACATGGATAGGGCCTTCTGCTTGAAGGATAACTGTAGGAGGCAGAGGGTGTGTTTTCCTGGGGCTGGGATGAAGGATATTGTTAGCCGTCTGGACGATGTCATGAGAGGTAATGGGAGCAATCCTATTATCTGTCTCAGTGCTGGAGGCAACGATGTAGGCAGATGTAGGAGTGAGGCCCTGATTAGCAGGTATAGGTCAGCAATAGAGATAATTAGGAGGAAGGGTGAGAACCCTGTCATATGTGGTATTATGCCAATTAGAGGAGTTGGAAATGAATGGTTGTCCAGGACAATTGGTGTCAATTGTTGGCTGGACAAATACTGTAAGGAAAATGCGGTAACGGTCATTGACAACTGGGACCTCTTCTATGACAAAAATGACATGTATGCTAGGGATGGGGTTCACTTATCTAGGTCTGGGGTGGGGGCACTGGCAACTGCAGTGGAGGGAGCTGTTAGGGCTTTAAACCAGGAATAGTTAGTGGTATTAATTTTGGCGGGAAAACATGTCTCCCCTCATTCTTCGTCTAACAAGTGAATATAATTTAAGGGTCTTCAATCTTTCTTCATAAGGAAGATTTCTAATGCTATGCATTAATTTAGTCATTCTACGCTGAATGTTTTCTAACGAATTTATGTCCATTCTGTAATATGGAGACCAGAACTGAGTTGCATAATATAGGTGAGGCCTTACTAATGATGTTTAAAGCTGTAATATAACCGCTGAACGTCTGTTGCTTACACTTCTTGATATAAATCCCAGAAATCTGTTTGCCTTTTTATGTACGCCTACTCTTGGTTTTCGGGGGATGGAGTGCTTATTCCCTCCTCTGTTTCCATATTCACTGGCTCCATGGTTGCAGCTGTCAGATCTGCTACAATGTGTGCTGGCTTTTCCTCTTTCTCTGATGGCACAGACTGGTCTCGCAACTTCTTCGCTAGAATGCACCTCACATTTTCAAATCCGAGTTCTCCGTCGTATCCGTGGAACATCATGACTTCTTCTTTTCGGCAGAAGCTTTTTGCCTATCTAGTGATAAGGTAGTGTACTCGGTGTACTGGGTGAATCGTGAACCACTGGTGTACTCAGATTGGTGTGGAGCACCGACGAACGAACGAACGAAAGTTCAGGTAAGATCCCAAATGGGATGAGCGGGGACGACGGGACAGACGAAGAATATTGCTGGAGAGGAGTGTTCTTAGTCGTAGAAATAGAGCCAGGGCTTAACCCAGCAGCGAGGCGATCGTGGGACAGATATTGAGAAGAGAAATTCAGGCTCTTCTGTTCGGACTCCGGTGGGGTGAGCGGGAAGGAAGGGACATGCGAGGTTTAGAGCTAGAGAGGAGTGTAGAACTGAGCCATGTCTTAACCCAAAGGGTAAGGCGAACGTGGATCAGAGAATGGTACCTGTCATAGAAGGTACCTCTCGGAGAATCCAAGGTTATTTGTAAATAGGGTTAGGAGCAGGATCATGCAAGGAGTAGAAAAGGTTGTGTTGGTTTGTGGGTCTGCGAATGTCTTCGTCAAGGAGAGACGTCCAGTAGTCATGTCGTGAAGATTGAGACACTTATGCAGCATATGGGAATCTTTATTCAGGAAACGTTTCGCCACACAGTGGCTTCATCAGTCCAATACAAAGAGGAAGGCGTAAGGAGAGGAGGAGAATGAGGTAATCAGTCCCTCAACCTGGAGTCGATGTGTTCAGTCCATCAATCTTGTAGAATGGTACATTCTACAAGATTGATGGACTGAACACATCGACTCCAGGTTGAGGGACTGATTACCTCATTCTCCTCCTCTCCTTACGCCTTCCTCTTTGTATTGGACTGATGAAGCCACTGTGTGGCGAAACGTTTCCTGAATAAAGATTCCCATATGCTGCATAAGTGTCTCAATCTTCAACTTGTCGGTTTTTCAAACCATTCATCACCACAGTCATGTCGTGTCACGAGTTTGTCAATCTGTCTGTCACTGAGCGTCTTCCAGTACAGATTCAGCGCAGGGATGTCTAACTGGGCATGTAGAGACTCGCATGTGGCGAAGTCCTCCCATCTGACATCAAGCACCCAGCGCAGCGCCTTGTTCTGGACACGCTGCAATTTAAGTAAGTTTGTTTTTGCTGCAAGAGAGAGGGCTAGAGGAAAGTTATCAGAGGACGTATAAGGGATTTGTAGAGGTGTAGTTTGGTGCGTTGAGAGGCATGTTTCAGCTTGTAGAGGCCCGCAAGGGCCTTACTAGCTATTGCATGCCTTGAGTGAATGTGTCCGTGTAAGCGTAGAAGGTAGTCAAGATTAACGCCAAGGACAGTGACAGATTGTGTCATGGGGTTATAAGTGCGGGTGTCAGCTGTACTGAGCTCGACAGGTAATGGAGGATCACGTTTTCTGTAGTTAAAATATGTAATGCTGGATTTAGCTGCATTGGTTTTGATCCTCCATTTTTGTTCTCAGATGGCTATTCTGTCGATCTCATTTTGTGTTTTGTGTGTGAGTGTGTCTATATTGGCATGAGTGAGAAGTTGTGTAATGTCGTCTGCATAGGCTAGTGTGATGGAGTTTTGAACATAAGAACATAAGAACATAAGAAAGGAGGAACACTGCAGCAGGCCTGTTGGCCCATACTAGGCAGGTCCTCTACAATTCATCCCACTAACAAACATTTGACCAACCCAACTTTCAATGCCACCCAAGAAACAAGCTCCGATGTGCAAGTCCCACTCAAATCCAACCCTTCCCACTCATGCACTCATCCAACCCAAACTTGAAACTACCCAAAGTCATAGCCTCAATTACCCAACTAGGTAGACTGTTCCACTCATCAACTACCCTATTTCCAAACCAATACTTTCCTATGTCCTTTCTAAATCTAAACTTATCAAATTTAAATCCATTACTGCGGGTTCTCTCTTGGAGAGATATCCTCAAGACCTTGTTAATATCCCCTTTATTAATACCCATCTTCCACTTATACACTTCGATCAGGTCTCCCCTCATTCTTCGTCTAACAAGTGAATGTAACTTAAGAGTCTTCAATCTTTCTTCATAAGGAAGATTTCTAATGCTATGTATTAATTTAGTCATCCTACGCTGAATGTTTTCTAACGAATTTATATCCATTCTGTAATATGGAGACCAGAATTGAGCTGCATAATCTAGGTGAGGCCTTACTAATGATGTATAAAGCTGCAGTATGACCTCTGGACTTCTGTTGCTTACACTTCTTGATATAAATCCCAGTAATCTATTTGCCTTATTACGTACGCTTAGGCATTGCTGTCTTGGTTTAAGGTTGCTGCTAACCATAACCCTCTAAGTCCTTTTCGCAATCTGTATGGCTTCAGAACCTTGCATTTATCTACATTGAACTGCATCTGCCACTTTTCTGACCAAGAACAGAGTTTGTCTAAATCCTCCTGAAGTTTCCTAACATCTACGTTTGAATCAGTTATCCTACCTATCTTTGTGTCATCGGCGAATTTGCTCATATCACTAGTAATTCCTTCATCAAGATCATTGATATATATTATAAACAGCAACAGGCCCAAGACTGATCCCTGTGGAATGCCACTTGTTACTGATCCCCACTCGGATTTAACCCCATTTATGGACACTCTCTGCTTCCTGTCTGTGAGCCATGATTCGATCCACGAGAGCACCCTTCCCCCAATGCCATGACCTGCTACTTTCTTTAACAGTCTTTGGTGCAGAACTCTATCAAATGCCTTACTAAAATCTAAGTAAACAATATCAAATTCTTTATCGTGGTCAACAGCCTCAAAAGCTTTACTGAAGAAAGTTAATAAATTAGTTAGACAAGACCGGCCTCTTGTGAATCCATGCTGAGTATCATTAATCAAGCTATGCTCATCGAGATGGCTTCTTATAATCTCAGCTATAATTGACTCTAGTAATTTGCCTACAATTGAGGTCAGGCTTATTGGGCGGTAATTTGACGGTAACGACTTGTCCCCTGTTTTAAAAATAGGAATTACATTAGCCATCTTCCACATATCAGACACTACACCTGTTTGAAGAGATAAATTAAAAATATTAGTTAATGGTTCACAGACTTCCATTTTGCATTCCTTAAGAACCCTTGAAAAAACCTCATCAGGACCCGGTGACTTATTTTGCTTCAGTCTGTCTATCTGCTTCACAACCATTTCACTAGTGACTGTGATGTTACATAATTTATCTTCTTCTGACCCACTAAAAAAATTAATTACTGGAATATTATTAGTGTCTTCCTGTGTAATAACCGAGAGAAAATAATTATTTAAAATCGAGCACATTTCATTCTCTTTGTCAGTAAGATGCCCATAGTTATTTTTAAGGGGGCCTATCTTATCTTTGACTTTTGTTTTATATACCTGGAAAAAACTTTTTGGGTTAGTTTTAGAATCCCTAGCAACTTTAATTTCATAGTCATTTTTAGCTTTTCTTATCCCCTTTTTAATGTCCCTCTTAATATCAATATACTGATTCATAAGATGACCCTCACCTCTTTTGATACGCCTATAAATTCCTTTCTTATGCCCTAGTAAATATTTCAGCCTATTATTCATCCATTTTGGGTCATTTCTATTTGATCTAATTTCTTTATAAGGGATAAACGTTCTTTGAGCAGCATGTATGGTGTTCAGAAAGCTGTCATATTGATAGCTCTCTTCGTTACCCCAGTCAACAGATGATAAGTGTTCTCTAAGCCCATCGTAATCTGCTAAGCGAAAATCTGGGACCGTTACTGAGTTAACCCTACTATCGAACTTCCATTCAATGCTAAATGTAATTGATTTGTGGTCGCTAGCACCCAGTTCCTCTGAAACTTCTAAATTATTAACAAGGGATTCATTGTTTGCCAGAACTAAGTCAAGCAGGTTATTACCCCTTGTAGGTTCTGTCACAAACTGCTTCAAAAAACAATCCTGATCTACTTCTAAAAAGTCGTATGATTCTAAATTCCCAGTCAAGAAATTCCAATTAATATGACTAAAGTTAAAGTCTCCTAGAATTACTACATTATCGTGCCTTGTGGCCCTAACAATTTCCTCCCATAGTAGTCTCCCCTGGTCCCTATCTAAATTTGGGGGACGGTATATCACACCTAAAATTAATTTTTCATGCCCCTCTGAAAATTCTATCCAAACAGACTCTGTATGTGTTACTTCAGACTTAATACCCGTTTTTATGCAACAGTTCAATCGATCTCGGACATACAATGCCACCCCACCCTCCTTCCCGACACTTCTATCTACTTGGAACAATTTAAAACCCTGAATGTGACATTCTGCAGGCATGTCCCGACTTTTTGAATTAAACCACGTCTCAGTTATGGCAAATACATCAATGTTACCTGCACTAGCAACTAGTCTCAACTCGTCCATCTTAATCCTAGCACTGCGACTATTTGTGTAATAAATATTTAAAGACCCTCCTCTCTCTTTACCCATCCTGCTCCTTTCTGTTATTTACACCTAGATAAGTGAGCCCCATCCCTGGCATACATGTCATTTCTGCCATAGAAGAGGTCCCAGTTGTCAATGAATGTTACCGCATTTTCCTTACAGTATTTGTCCAGCCAGCAATTGACACCAATTGCTCTGGACAACCATTCATTTCCAACTCCTCTCCTTGGCAAAATGCCACATATGACAGGTTTCCCACCCTTCCTCCTAATTATCTCTATAGCTGACCTATACCTGCTAATCAGGTCCTCACTCCTACGTCTGCCAACATCGTTGCCTCCAGCACTGAGACAGATAATAGGATTGCTCCCATTACCTCTCATGATGTCATCCAGACGGCTAACAATATCCTTCATTGATGACATCTTTGCTCTGTGGCCTCATGACTCCAGTCTCTTCCAACCTTTTCTTGAAGCTCTTAACAATCTTGCCCCTTCCATTAAGTTTAAAGCTGAATGGGAATCTAATTCCTTACTTCCTTTCCTTGATGTCCATGTCCACCGCTCAGATACAGGTTTTTCCTTTTCCGTTTACCATAAACCTATGCACAGTGGCATGTACATTCACTACTTTTCCTATCATGCTTCCCTTGTCAAGAAAAGTGTTCTTATCTCCCTCTTTCTCCGTGCCCTCCGCATCTGTGATCCTCAGTTCCTTCCAGCAGAAATTTCCACTCTTCATAATTCGTTCTCCCGTCTTGGCTACCCTTCCCATTTCATAGACTCTGCCCTCTCACGTGCTAAACGCAATTTCTTCTCTCCCAAACTCTCTACTCATGGGAACTCTTCTATCCTCTGCCTTCCCTACATTTCCGGTCTTTCTAATCTCAACAATTCTCTCCGTCCCTTAGACATCAAGCTTACCTTCCGCCAGACTAACACTCTTCGCACTAATCTCGTTCATACCTCTCCTCCCTCTACAGATGTTCCTGGTTTCTACTCTATTTCTTGCTCCTCCTGTCCTCTTCAATACTTCGGAGAAACTGGTCGATCTCTTTCTGACAGACTTAGGGAGCACAAAAATAGTGTTAGGCTTGCCGACACTAACAATGCTCTTTTCTGTCACGTCAGAGATCATAGCCATCCTATTGACTGGTCTTCTGCTAAAACTGTCTTCCCTACTTCCAACTCGAACAGTCGCCGTTTAGTTGAATCCTCTCTTATACACAACTTTCCTTGTATGAACCTTAGCCCTGGCTTCGTCTCTGTAGATGCCTTCCTCTCCCACTACATTGTAAAATGCTCCAAACTTCAGAACACCCGTGACTTAACCTGAATCCTCATTTTTTCTTCTTCTTTTTCTTCTTCCTCTTCCCCTTTCCTCTCTCCTTTTCTCCTCTGGGTTGTTTTTCTCTCTCCTGTCTCGTGTTTCTGTTCCTTCTTCATTTATTTTATTTCACCACTTTCCCTTTCACGCACCTCGGTGCGCTTGCTCTCCCTCTGTGGGTTTCTAGCTCTCTTGCAGTGCTCCCCTTCCTTTGTATTTGACTGGCTCGGCTTCCTTATTTCCCACTTCTACCACTACTACTACCTCTTCTTCTTCTACTACAACTACTGATGAAATTAAGACACATGTGCGGCGTCTGGTTGTCTTTGTTGTGGACGTTTCGCCATCCAGTGGCTGGCTGGATGGCGAAACGTCTACGGTGGGGATGCCCGGGTGTTGTGCATGTGTCATTTCATCCTGTCGGTATTATATACAATTCTTGTACTACTACTACTACTACTACTACTACCTCCACCTCTTCCTGCTTATATAGCCGTCCTGTTCCACCTCTGTTAGTGTGACTTTGTCAGTGGTCCAAGTCGGACCGAAACGTCGTCGTAAGCTTCTCTCTTTTATGTGCGGGTTATTTGTGTATCGTTCCAGTCACGGTATTGTGCCTTTTTGTTATTTATGCTCCCAGTAGTCGACACACATTCGTCAGGTAGCATTACACCACTTTGGTATACAGGTGTTGGAATGTCGTTAGTGTATAAAATGTAGAGTGTAGGGGAGAGGACAGATCCCTGGGGTACTCCAGCATTTAGTGTGAAGTAGTCAGAGTAACAGCCTTGGAATTTGATTCTCATGGTACGGCCGTCTAGGAAGTTGCAGAGGAGTTTACGAGTAGTGAGAGGCAGGTTAAAGTTAGTGCAGAGTTTGTACTTGAGCCCTTGGTGCCAGACAGTGTCAAAAGCTTTTTCAACGTCTTTTGCAACCAGGGCTGTCCTGTTTCTTTGTTCTGTGTTTATGTGGATGTAGTTGAGAATGATGTTAATGGCATCTTGTGTGGATCTGTTTGTTCTGAAGCCAAACTGACCATCAGAAAGTGGAGAGTTGTGTTCCAGGTATCTGCGAAGGCGATGGTTGATGAGTTTTTCAAAGAGTTTTCCTAAAGTTTCGAGGAGGCTGATAGGGCGATAGTTTCTAGGATCAGAGTGGTCTTTTTTGGGTTTAGAAAGGAGGATAGCAGTAGCAGCTTTGAAGAGGGAAGGGAAGTATCCAGAGGCAAGGGAGGCATTGAGGAGGTTTGTGTAGGCAGTAATGATAGAGTCAGGAAGGTGTTTTAGGATAATGTGGTTTAGGCCGGAAGCGCCAGGAGCCTTTGGGGGAAGGTGTCTGAGGAGAGTTTTAATGTCTGTGTTGGTGAAAGGAGTGTCGAGTTCTTGGGAGGAGGTAAGAGAGTCTAGATGAATGTGGCTATCTGTTGTTGTATCTTGTGTGTGTGTAGTGTTCCAGTGTTATGTTCTGAATGTGTTGAATAACGTTAGAGTGAGGTGGGTGAGGGTGGAAGATGTTCTCCCAGATGTGTTTGAAGATGTTGGTAGCAGCCTGCGGGTCTGAGATGTGTGTGTTGTTGTGGGTGATGTGTTTGAATTTGTTGGTGGGAGTAGTGCCTCTTATTTTTTTGATAAAGTTCCAGAAGGCTTTAGTGTTTTTAATACGCTGTTTGTCAGCTTGTTGTATGAGTTTTGACCAGTGATTGTTGTGGTCTTGGTCTAGACTGTGTAGAATGTTGTTTCTAAGGTAAGTGAGATCTAATCGACCTTGATTAAATCTGTGTGTGTTGTAGAGGAAGCGGTTGTGGTAGCAGATAATTAGTCTTCTTGTTCTGAGTGACGGTTTGAAAGAATAACGAGTGGTGTGAGTTTTCTTTGGTATTGCGATGTTGGCTGCTTGTGTAATGGTGTCCTGGATGAGAACAAGTTGAGTATCGATGTCAGAGATAGTGGAAATATAAACACATATGCATATGTGTTTATATTTCCACTGTGTCGGTATTTGATACCATTTATTTCCATGTCAGAGATAGGTTTGTTGTTATAGTCATAGGTGAGGTTAATATTGTCTATGTGTTGTTTGAAAGCATCCCAGTCAGCGTTCTTGCAGGAGAAGGAAGGTGTGGTTGGAATGAGGATAGGGTTGGAGGAGATGTGCAAGATGACTGGGATGTGATCAGAGCCTGTAATAGGGCCAGGTGAGATGTAGTGTTGAAATAGAGAGCTGGCTCGGTTTGCCAGAATGATGTCTGGTTTCCCTTGGCCCGTGTGATTGAAGAAGGTATTGAAGTCTGGGCCGAAATGAATTAGGTGTTTATGGTTAGTGAAGTTGAGTAATTGGTGACCAAGTTGGTTGTTACTGGTGTGATGAAAGGCTGTGTGTTTGGCATTCATGTCAGCTAGTAGGTATGTTGGTGTGCTGGTGTAGTTGAAGACTAAGGAAAGGTCGTGTATGTTGAGAATAGTGTTTGGGCGAGCATAGGTGGTGAAAAAGATAAAGGGGCCAAGGTGGGTGTGTATTCTGACTGCAAGACAGTGTTGGTGAATAAAAGGGATTGGGAGAGATTCGTGTTTTATGTTGGATTTGACAAGGATGGCAACCCCATCATGGGGATCATAGGGGGACTGTAGTGCAGTATAACCATAATGGCGGATACGTTGAGGGGCTTTGAGGCAGGTACTGTTTATCAAAACAATATCTGGTCTCTCTGCTTCAAGGAGCTCGGCCAGTAGGTGTCTAATAGTAAAGTAAGAACGTACGTTGAACTGCATCACTTTAAACATGATTTAATGGTTTCGTCATAGCAAAGTTAATGTCGGGGGAGGAGTTTGGATTAAAACCTGTGATAGTGGTGCCATCAGTGGATGCGAGTTTGTAGGTGTTACGGACCCGTTTCCTGGAGGGGGAGGAAGAGATGGATCTGTTTTTATGTTCTTTTGTATGTCTGTCAGAAGTTGGGGCAGGTTTATGTTTGAGTGGATTTTGTCTGGAGGAGGTGGAGTTGGACCTGGATGAAGTTTTGGTTGTGGTGGAGGAGTGGGCGAAGGTAGATGCAGAGGAAGTGGAAGCTTTGGTAGGGGATGAGGAAGTGGAAGCTATGGTACTGGGTGAGGAAGCAGAAGCTTTGGTTGGGGATGAGGAAGTTGGTAAGGAGGTCGGGGGAGGGGTGGTCGTAGCAGCAGCAGTAGGGGTGTTGGTGGGAGGGGTGGAAGTAGTGAAGAGGGGTAGGGGGGGAGGAGAGCTGATGGGTGTAGGAAGTGAGGGGGTGGGAGAGAGGGAGGAGGTAGAGGTTGTAGGGGGCTTAGAAGAGAAGCAGGAACGAGGGATAATTAAAGAGGGAAGATTGTTAGCGGACAAGATTAGGTTAAGGACATGTGAGTAGTCTGATTGGTAGGCTTGAGAGATTACCATCGCAGAGTGGGCAGCAGTGGCGAGTTGGCAGTTAATTTTGTAGTCTAGTGTGGGTGTAGGTGTAGAAGGAGAGGTGATTGTAGTCTGTGTGTTGGTGTTTGAAGTGTGTAGAGTAGGAGGGGTAGACCAAGTGCGTGGGGTAACCCAAGCATTGGGGGTAGGGGTGGAAGGTATTGTAGGAGGGGGATGTGCAGGGAAGGGGTTGGAGAGGGAGGGAGGTTGGCTTTCTCTGAGGGTGGAGAGAATGTCTTTTCTAGTAGGGCAGGAATTTGCAACTGCAGTGTGTGACCCACCGCAGTTAGAACATTTAAGGGGGAGGTTGCAAGTGTTCCAGAAGTGGCCAGTTGCTGAACATCTGGAGAAGGTTTGTGTGGAAGTGCATGAGATTTTGTCGTGGCCGAATTTGTAGCATTTCAGACATTGTGTGATGGGGTGAAAGTTTGGAGTGAAGAGGGTGTTTGGAGGAATGCAGATGGTCTTGGCAAGGATTCCTTGATCGAAGAGTGTAGAGGCGTCAGAAGGAGTTGAACAGCGTATTTTGAGGATGGTAGAGTTTCCAGGTCTATAAATATCGTCAACAGAGACTTTGTTCTTAGTACTAATGTCTTTGATTAAGTCTTCATTGTCTGTGTCATAGGCAGTCAGGAGAGAATAGTCTACGTGTTTTGCGATCACTGTGCATTTGGCGCAGTGCTCAGGAGTCCAAATAATAGTGAAGCCTGCATTGAGAAGTTTTTGTCTGGTCTCGGTTGAGGTGTACGTTTCGTAAGAATGTCTGTCAAGAAGTAGTTTGAATCCTGAGTTGGTTTTAAAGACTTTATGCTGAGGAGCGCCAGTGATCTGGTACAGTAAATTTCCAGGACAGATAGTGGCATGATCAGATTTAGAGTATTTGAGGTTAAACGAGATAGAATTGGGCTTGGAAGAGGTGGGGGCAGGGTAGGCCTTAGAAGCAGGAGTAGACAGAGTAGAGGCAGGTGTTGGCAGTAGAGGAGTGGTAAGGGGAAAGGAGGTGGAAGGCATTGCAGGCATCGTAAATTTGATGTGGGGGCCAATCCTGTGAGAAAAATTGGCTAGGCCATTACGTGTGAATTAGACACACGTACTTGCCTGGCTATAACTTTAAAGTTTCTTGTGGAGTCCGTCTCTGGAGGCACAGGACACTGAGGAGGTGAGCTGTAGCTTGATGGAGCACTGTATGCCCTGAACGGTGAGGAGAGGCAACACTGGCTGTAAGGCGTGCAGACCACACGTACAGGCTGAGGCGTGGAGACTTCAGACAGCAACAGGAGTGCAGAGGGAGGCTTCCTGCCCTTGGGTAGGAAGCCACCGATGCACCAATCCTGATGGTGAAGACGAAGGTCCAGTAACCACCACTCGGTGAAGAGAACAACTCTGGCTGTGAGCGATGAGGAGAGCCAACACTAGCTGAATGGCGAGCAGACTTCACATACAGGCTGAGGCGTGGAGACTTCAGACAACGGCGAGGAGAGGCAACACTGGCTGTATAGCGTGTAGACTACACGTACAGTCTGGAGCATGGAGGCTACAAATAGCAGCAGGAGTGCAGAGGGAGGCTTCCTGCCCTTGGGTAGGCAACCACCGACGCACCAGTCCTGAAGGTGAAGACGAAGGTTTAGTAACCACCACTCTGAGGATAGTCACACTCAACACGGGGTAATTAGAGAGGCGAGATCGTTCGTCGATGGAGCTGTGTGTCCAATGAATGAGTTGGCGCTTATATAGGCGCTTATATAGGCGTCAGGTGGATAGACGGGTAGTCACTGGTCGGCGGGATTTCCCAGTGGTAGTAGGTTATACCCAAATGGATGAGTTAGTTGTTGTAGTAGCCGTGAAGAAGGTCCTGTAGGTCTTGTTCATAATTTACATTAATGACCTTGGTGAATGATTGATTCTGAAGAGGATACTAGTGAACTGGAGGATTTGGACAAATTTATGTCATGGTCTGAAAAGTGGCAGATGCAGATCAGTGTGGACAAGTGTAAAGTCCTAATCCTTGGGAATGAGAATAACCCTTGTAGTTATAGATTAGGGGATGAAGAGCTTGATCACACAGAATTTGAAAAGAGTTGGGAGTCGCGGTAAGTAGAAATCTAAAGGTAAAAGAATAGTGCCTAAGTGTGCATAATAAGGCTAGCAGATTATTTGCACTTATATCAAGAAATATAAGTAAGAAGAGTCCAAAAGTTATTTTACAGCTCTGTACATCACTAGTAAGGCCTTTCTTAGATTATGCTCTCCCTTTTGCTCTCCTTACTGCAAAATTAATATAGATGCACTGGAGAACACACATAACAACGTAAGGAGGAACACGCCCCCATCTCTGGTTATTGAACTGTTACCCCCTCTAACTGTATATTGAACTGCTACCCCCTCTAACTGTACAGAGTGGGTCAAAAGTAGGTTTACACTCAGTAGGAACAAACAGTGAAACAACTGTAAACCTACTTTTGGCCCATCCTGTATATCTGCCTGCTGCTCCCTTCTAACTCCTGTACTCTTCTAACTCCTGCTCCCTTCTAACTAACATCTGATCCTTCTCTTTGTATATCTAACTGCTGCTCCCTTCTAACTAACTCCTGCTCCCTCTCTTTGTGTATCTAAATGCTGATCCCCTCCTTACTCTCTCTTTGCATATATAACCGCTTCTCTTCTCTATTATTGTATATAACTGCTGCTCTCATTCTGTCTGTGTGCACATTATATCTAACGAGAGAATCAGCAAGATGAAACATTCTTAGAACTGTTTCACTGCTTCTTTTTCTTTCTCGCGTTACAATTGCGTTCGGTGAATAATTGAGTGTGCATTAAGAGTTTCGGGAACACGTTGAACAGTGGTGTAATGACTTTCAGGAATTTTAGAGCTTCTTGCACGAGTGTGGGGGCAAAAGTGTGTGAGACTAAGACAGAGATTTGTGGAAGATAAACTCGTGGTGTGGGAATGCGATGGAGGGATTTTGAATCAAGATGGAGGGGTATTGGAGTTAGATGGTAAGACGTGAGAGTAAAATGGAAGGGAGTGGGAGTAGGATGGAGTGGTGTGGGAGTAAGACGAAGAGACATGGGAGTAAATTTTCAGGATTTAGAAATAACATGAAGAGGTGAATGTATGATGGATGATGGGTGTGGGAGTAATATTAATGGGTGAGGGAATGAGATGACAGGGTGAAGAAGTAAGATGAGTGGGTTAGAGAAGTGGTTCTTAAACGGGGATGGGGTGTCCCCTCACTCCCTTAGGGAAGCATTTGTAATTTTCAGGGAGTGTGCGAACCCAGAGCAAAAATAACGAATGGCCTTATTTGTGTATGGATGTCCTTAAAGAGATTCTTATGAATAGTTAAAAATAATAATGTTAAGAATGAAAAGTAGTTTCTCATATTTCCTATTTACATAAGTAGGGCGTTTTTTATTTTTACATTTAGAATTTTATATGAAGTACAGAGTAGGGCGTGTAGATGAGGACAAACTGTGAAAAGGGGGCGCCACCCAAAGTAGGTCAAGAACCACTTGGTTAGGCTAAGATAAACGGGGTGAGTAAGATGTAGGGAGGGTGAGAGAATGATGGAGCAGTGTGGGAGTAAGATGGAGGGGAGAGTAAGATGTACGGGGTGTAAGAGAATGATGGAACATTGTGGGAGTAAGATGGAGGGTTGAGTAAGACGTAAGGGGTGTGGAATAATAATGGAGCAGTGTTGGAGTAAGACGGAGGGGTGAGTAAGATGTAGGGGGTGTGAGAGAATGATGGAGCAGTGTAGGGGTAAGATGAAGGGGTGAGTAAGATGTAAGGTGTGTGGAAGAATAATGGAGCAGTGTTGGAGTAAGATGGAGGAGTGATTAAGATGTAATGGGTGTGGAAGAATAATGGAGCAGTGTTGGGAGAGGGAGGGAGGAGTGAGTAAGATGTAAGGAGTGTGGAAGAATAATGGAGCAGTGTTGGAGTAAGATAAAGGGGTAAGTAATATGTATGGGGTGTGGAAGTATTTAACCTGATCACGCTAGAGCTCAGTCTTTAAAGACGTCAATGTCAGGTTCAGGAGCTGTAGCTCAATTCCCTCAAAGATTTAACTTTTAAGGTGGAAGCCTTGGCAATGTCGAAACTCTTTCATGGATGCAATTTGATCACGTCCAATTCTTTAGGAGATATAAGTACTGATACAACCACTTGATAAACTACAGAAACTCAAGACTTATCGCCACAGAAGACAACACTCAATACCGAAGAATCCTGGAATCATCACTTATTTCTATATCCGACAACTTCAACCAGAATAGTGGCTTCTATAACATAGCTGAACCACTTGCCAAGAAACTTCTTCATCGCTATCCCACATAAGAACACTGTAGAAGGTCTGCTCACAAACTTATCCAATCTCCTTTCCAAGCTACCCAAGTTTTTAGACTCTACAACCCCACTCGGTACATCATCAGATGCAGCATTCTTCACCTGACCTCAGCCGGACTATAAATACTCGCGTTCCTTCCACCCCAGGTAGTTCTGTTTGTGACTTGAAAAAGCCCACTGTGTGGGCGAAACGTAGTCAATAAAGGATCACATTATACTGCACTTGTGTTTATATTGCCATTGTGTCGGTATTTTATACCATTTATTTCCATCCTTGAGAACGTTGACCTCCGTATCCAAGGCCTACTATTTAGTTCTTTGCGGGAATCAACTCCACCTCCTAGGCCTATATTTTACTTCTTTAAGGGGATCGAGATCCACAGCCTTGATCTACTTAGATTTTTGAGATGTTGAGCTCTACCTCCTAGGTCTTCTACTTAGCTCCTACCGGGCTGAGCTTCACATCATCCTGGACCTGTAACATAATATTCTACATGAATGGTATACAGTACCGACAAGATATATATATATATATATATATATATATATATATATATATATATATATATATATATATATATATATATATATATCTATATATATATATATATATATATATATATATATATATATATATATATATATATATATATATATATATATATATATATATATATATATATATATATATATATATATATATATATATAACAA
The DNA here is from genome assembly GCF_038502225.1 of Cherax quadricarinatus. Taxonomy (NCBI): domain Eukaryota; kingdom Metazoa; phylum Arthropoda; class Malacostraca; order Decapoda; family Parastacidae; genus Cherax; species Cherax quadricarinatus. The sequence goes on from NC_091305.1 coordinate 37,963,441, forward strand.
GTCGGCCGTCTCCCACCGAGACAGGGTGATCCAAAGAGAAAGAAAATCCCCAAAATATAAATACTTTCATCATCATTCAACACTTTCACCACACTCACACACAATCACTGTAAATATTATTTTGCAGAGGTGCTCAGAATACAACAGTTTAGAAGCATATACGTATAAAGATACACAACATATCCCTCCAAACTGCCAATATCCCAAACCCCTCCTTTAAAGTGCAGGCATTGTACTTCCCATTTTCAGGACTCAAGTCGCGCTATATCAAAATAACTGGTTTCCCTGAATTCATTCACTAAATATTGCCCTGCTCACACTACAACAGATCGTCAGGTCCCAAATGTCATTCGTCTCCATTCACTCCAATCTAACACGCTCATGCACGCTTGCTGGAAGTCCAAGCCCCTCGCCCACAAAACCTCCTTTACCCCCTCCCTCCAACCTTTTCGAGGACGACCCCTACCCCGCCTTCCTTCTCCTACAGATTTAAATGCTCTCCATGTAATTCTACTTTGATGCATTCTCTCTAAATGACCAAACCACCTCAACAACTCCTCTTCAGCCCTCTAACTAATACTTTTATTAACTCCACACCTTCTCCTAATTTCCACACTCCGAATTTTCTGCATAATATTTACACCACACATTGCCCTAAGACAGGACATCTCCTCTGCCTCCAACCGCCTCCTCGCTGCTGCATTCACAACCCAAGCTTCGCACCCATATAAGAGTGTTGGTACTACTATGCTTTCATACATTCCCTTCTTTGCCTCCATAAATAACGTTTCTTGTCTCCACATATACCTCAACGCACCACTCGCCTTTTTTTCTTCATCAATTTTATGATTAACCTCATCCTTCATAAATCCATCCGCTGACACGTCAACTCCCAAATATCTGAAAACATTCACTTCTTCCATACTCCTCCTTCCCAATTTGATATCCAATTTTTCTTTATCTAAATCATTTGATGCCCTCATCACCTTTCTCTTTTCTATGTTCACTTTCAAATTTCTTCCTTTACACACACTCTTAAACTCGTCCACTAACCTTTGCATTTTTTCTTTAGAATCTCCCATAAGCACAGTATCATCAGCAAAAAGTAACTGTGTCAACTCCCATTTTGTATTTGATTTCCCATAATTTAATCCCAACCCTCTCCCGAACACCCCGAACATCTGCCACATTGCTCCCCTATCCACTCTACCATATGCATTTTCTAAATCCATAAATACAATAAAAACTTCCCTACCTTTATCTATATACTGTTCACATATATGCTTCAATGTAAACACTTGATCTACACATCCCCTACCCACTCTAAAACCTCCTTGCTCATCCACAATCCTACATTCTGTTTAACCTCTAATTCTTTCAATAATAACCCTACCGTACACTTTTCCTGGTATGCTAATGAAACTTATTCCTCTATAATTTTTACAATCTTTTTTGTCCCCTTTCCCTTTATATAAAGGGACTATACATGCTCTCCGCCAATCCCTAGGTACCTTCCCCTCTTTCATACATTTATTAAACAAAAATACCAACCACTCCAACACTATATCCCCGCCTGCTTTTAACATTTCTGTTACGATCCTGTCAGTTCCAGCTGCTTTACCCCCTTTCATTCTACGTAATGCCTCACACACCTCCCCTGCACTCACATCCTGATCTTCACTCCTAAAAGATGGTATACCTCCCTGGCCAGTGCATGAAATTACCGCCTCCCTTTCCTCGTCGACATTTAAAAGTTCCTCAAAATATTCTCGCCATCTACCCAATACCTATATCTCCCCATCTACTAACTCCCCTACTCTGTTTTTAACTGACAAATCCACTTGTTCCCTAGGCTTTCTTAACTTGTTTAACTAACTCCAAAATTTTTTCTTATTTTCATTAAAATTTCTTGACAGTGCCTCTCTCTCTCTATCATCTGCTCTCCTTTTGCACTCTCTCACCACTCTCTTCACCTTTCTTTTACTCTCCATATACTCTACTCTTCTTATAACACTTCTGCTTTGTAAAAACCTCTCATAAGCTACCTTTTTCTTTCATCACACCCTTTACTTAATCGTTCCACCAATCACTCCTCTTTCCTCCTGCACTCACCCACATATAACCGCAAACTTCTGCCCCACATTCTAATACTGCATTTTTAAAAGTATTTCAACCCTCTTCAACCCCCCACTACTCATACTTGCACCAGCCCACCTTTCTGCCAATAGTTGCTTATATCTCACCCGAATTTCCTCCTCCTTTAGTTTATACACTTTCACCTCCCTCTTACTTATTGTTGCCATTTTCCTCTTGTCCCATCTACCTCTTACTCTAGCTGCAGCTACAACTAAATAATGATCCGATATATCAGTTGCCCCTCTATAAACATGTACACCCTGGAGCCTACCCATCAACCTTTTATCCACCAATACATAATCTAACAAACTACTTTCATTACATGCTATATCATACTTTGTATATTTATTTATCCTCCTTTTCATAAAATATGTACTACTTATTACCAAACCTCTATATACACATAGATCATATTAAAGGCTCCCCATTTTCATTTACCCCTGGCACCCCAAATTTACCTACTACTCCCTCCACAACATTTTTACCCACTTTAGCATTGAAATCCCCAACCACAAGTACTCTCACACTTGGTTCAAAACTCCCCACGCATTCACTCAACATTTCCCAAAATCTCTCTCTCTCTCCTCTACACTTCTCTCTTCTCCAGATACATATACGCTTACTATAACCCACTTTTCACATCCAACCTTTATTTTACTCCACATAATCATTGAATTAATACATTTATAGTCCCTCTTTTCCTGCCATAGCTTTTCCTTCCTCTCCACTGAAACTCTCCCACCCCTTTCAGCTTTGTTTTACTTAAAGCCAGGACGTCCAGCTTCTTCTCATTCATAACATCCACAACCATCATTTTCTTATCATTTGCACAGCATCCACACACATTCAGACATCCCACTTTGAGAATTTTATTCTTCTTAGTCTTTTTATTAATTAATACAGGAAAAGGGGTTACTAGACCATTGTTCCCGGCATTTTAGTTGACTTTTACAACATGCATGGCTTAGGGAGGAAAGATTCTTATTCCACTTCCCCAAAGATATAAAAGGAAAAGTAATAAGAACAAGAACTATTAAGATAAAATTAAAAAAAGCTCAGATGAGTGTGTATAAATAAACGTGTAAATGTATGTGTAGTGTGACCTAAGTATAAGTAAAAGTAGCAAGACGTACCTGTAATCTTGCATTTTTATGAGACAGACAAAAGGCACCAGCAATCCTACCATCATGTAAAACACTTACAGGCTTTCGTTTTACACTCACTTGGCTGGGTAGTAGTATCTCCCAGGGTGGATGCTGTTTACATACCTACTACCCACTCCCCCCCACCACACACACATGGCCAAAGACTGCAAACTTCACTCAAGGAAAAAGATCTGGGGGTGAGTATAACACCGAGCATATCTCCTGAGGCGCACATCAATCAGATAACTGCTGCAGCATACGGGCGCCTGGCAAACCTACGGATAGCGTTCCGATACCTCAGTAAGGATTCGTTCAAGACTCTGTATACCATTTACGTCAGGCCCATACTGGAGTATGCAGCACCAGTTTGGAATCCACACCTAGTCAAGCACGTCAAGAAATTAGAGAAAGTGCAAAGGTTTGCAACAAGGCTAGTCCCAGAGCTACGGGGATTGTCCTACGAACAAAGGTTGAGGGAAATCGGCCTGACGACACTGGAGGACAGGAGGGTCAGGGGAGACATGATAACGACATATAAAATAATGCGCGGAATAGACAAGGTGGACAAAGACGGGATGTTCCAGAGAGGGGACACAGACACAAGAGGTCACAATTGGAAATTGAAGACTCAGATGAATCAAAGGGATGTTAGGAAGTATTTCTTCAATCATAGAGTAGTCAGACCGTGGAATAGCCTAGAAAGTGACGTAGTGGAGGTGGGAACCATACATAGTTTTAAGGCGAGGTATGATAAAGCTCATGGGGCAGTGAGGGAGAGGGGACCTAGTAGCAATCAGCGAAGAGGCGGGGCCAGGAGCTATGACTCGACCCCTGCAACCACAAATAGGTGAGTACAAATAGGTGAGTACACACACACACACACACACACACACACACATATATATATATATATATATATATATATATATATATATATATATATATAAATATATATATATATATATATATAATATATATATATATAAATATATATATATATATATATAATATATATATATAAATATATATATATATATATATATATATTTATATATATATATAATATATATATAAATATATATATATATATATATATATATATATATATATATATATATATATATATATATATATATATATATATATATATATGTCGTGCCGAATAGGCAGAACTTGCGATCTTGGCTTAAATAGCAACGCTCATCTTGCCATATAGGACAAGTGAAAATTTGTGTATGCAATAATTTCGCCAAAATCATTCTGAACCTAACGGAAAAAAATATATTTCACTGTGTTTGTTTAGTATTAAATTACTGTAAACAAATCTAAAATATATTTAGTTGGGTTAGGCTAAAATAAATTGTTCTTGTTATAATAAGGTTAGGTAAGTTTTCTAAGATTCTTTTGATGCAAAATTATAAATTTTTACATCAACATTAATGAAAAAAATATATCTTTAAACGTATAAGAGAAAATTTTAGAAAGGACTTAATTTTAAATGAGTTCTTGCTAATTGACCAGTTTTACATATTCGGCACGACATATATATATATATATATATATATATATATATATATATATACATATATATGCACATATATATATATATATATATAGATATATATGAACATATATATATATAGATATATATATATATATATATATATATATATATATATATATTTATACATATATGTCGTACCGAATATGTAAAACTGGTCAATTGGCAAAAACTTATTTAAAATTAAGTCCTTTCTAAGATTTCCTCTTATACGTTTAAAGATATATTTTTTTCCTTAATGTTAATGTAAACATTTTTAATTTTGCTCCAAATGAATCTTAGATAACTTACCTAACCTTATTATAACAAGAACAATTTATTTTAGCCTAACCCAATTAAATATATTTTAAATTTGTTTACAATAATTTAATACTAAACAAACACAGTGAAATATATTTTTTTCGTTAGGTTCGGAATTATTTTGGCGAAATTATTGCATACACAAATTTTCACTTGTCCTATATGGCAAGAGGAGCGTTGCTGTTTAAGCCAAGATCGCAAGTTCTGCCTATTCTGCACGACATATATATATATATATATATATATATATATATATATATATATATATATATATATATATATATATATATATATATATATATATATATATATATATATATGTCGTGCCGAATACGTAAAACTGATCAATTAGCAAGAACTCATTTAAAATTTTAAGTCCTTTTTAAAATTTTCTCTTATACGTTTAAAGATATATTTTTTTCATTAATGTTAATGTAAAAATTTTTAATTTTGCACCAAAAGAATCTTAGAAAACTTACCTAACCTTATTATAACAAGAACAATTTATTTTAGCCTAACCCAACTATATATATTTTAGATTGGTTTACAATAATTTAATACTAAACAAACACAGT